>NW_012267232.1:12064129-12072791 GCF_000151885.1 Dipodomys ordii
ACAACTTTGGTGGGGGGGAGGGCAGGATTGGGGAGGAGGAAGATGGGAAGGGGAAACAAAGGAGGAGGCTACAATGCTTGATAAGAAATGTACTCATTATCTTGCCCATGTAATTGTAACCCCTCTGTACCGTATTTACACAATAAAAAAATGAAAAAAAGAAACTCTCTTTAAAAGAATGATTATAACTACTCCCTTATTCACTTTAGCATTTGTCCTTTGTCTTTCTGTGTTTCGTATAATATTTGAAGCATTAGTACAGAACAACAAATGCAAAATCACTCTGCTTATTAAAATGTTTAGCTTATAAAATATATTCTACAGCAATTCCTTCAAATATTCAATAATCAACAAAGACTTTTAGTTACTGTAAAATACTTAAATTATGCCTTGTGAAATTAAAAAGTCTACTTCATTGAAAAATTTGTAGGTAAGCTTGACATTTCAGGTCAAGTAAATGTGATGTGCCTGATGTGCATTTATACAATTCCTATTCTCTGCTGATATGATTAGTAGCCCCCTATGGATAATGCCTATTTCATACTACACCAGTATGCAGTTCTCCAGCCTTGCTAGGATGGCTACATTAATGGTAAAACATAATAGATATGATAGTGTTACTTTCAAAGTTAAGGTACGAAACACAGTGTGGCTTCTCTTTTATTGCTTGCCTTTTCACATTTCCTTTGAGATCACTCAGTCAGTCAATGATGAGTGGTAAGTAGCTCAGGTGGAGAGGAACTGAAATGTCCAGACAAGTACAGGAGTGAGTTGGGAGTAGATCCCAAGCTTCAGTCAAATCCTCCGAAATGGAAGATGTTGCTTAAAGAATGATTGGCTGAAAGTGTTGTGTAAAGACTGGTTGAACTTGAAAGAACCCAAAAGAAGATACCATTTGCTGTCTTATGGTGTGCCTATGTGTCTCTCTTGCTCTCTGTCTCTCACTCTCTCTCTGTCTCTCTGTCTCTGTCTGTCTCTCACACTCACACAATCACACACACACATAAACACTCACACACATACTCTCTTTTACTCTCTTCCTAAACCCATTTTCTCTCCCTTTGATATACACATTAGGTATATATTACACATAATATTTATACATATATATTCATTTTGTTAGTCATATATGTAGTTATTGCTTTGCTACAAAAATGATCCTGTCACTGTAGTATATTGAAGCATTTCCTCTGCATAAATTTTTATTTCAGGTTGTAAGTGGCTAATGGCTCATGTCTGTCATCCAACCTCCTTGAGAAGCTGAGATGTGAAGATAACAATTCCAAGCTAGCTCAGGCAGAAAGTCCTAGAGATTCAGTCTTTAATTAACCAGTAAAGTGTTGAATTGGCTTAAATGGTAGAACATCTGTTGAAAGAATGAATGCTGAGCAAGGTTACAAGGCCATGAGCTCAACACCTGATACTGACAAACATGTAAACACACACACACACACACACACACACACACACATGTCTATATCTATCTATGTATCCATCTATACTTTTTAAAATTCTTATTTGAGTTTCTCTTATCTGAATGAACCTTTATGTAAGTGAAATTAAGTAAATTAATTATGGACTCAAGCCCAGTTTAGAAGTAAATCCATATACTTATTAAGAACCACGGGAGTAAGCTGCACCAAGATTTGGTATGCTTAGACACTGTAGAAGAAGAAAAATACTTGGTGTTTGATTGGAATAAATTTTATAATAAAACTAGTACAACTTGGGGGAAAAAAAACCTGCTGTCCAACCTAGCTTTTGGGGAAAATAAACATTTTGGTGGGGAGGGTCAGTATAAAACAGGAAGAAAAATAGATTGAAAGAAGTATCATATTTTTTTATGAGATTGTAAAGTTTCCTACTTATTTCAGGTTATTTCATCTTCTTTTATGGAAACATACTGAAAGAATTTAATTTGTAACCTTCATAAGCTTTGACTGGGGAATTTGAAAGTTTATTGTTCTCTGTAATTTTATTATTATCGCCCTCTTTAAATACTTGAGTTTACTCTATGAGAAAATTCTTCACCTCTATTTTATAAATTTTTCAGGGATACCAATCTGAGCAGAACAGCCACATCTATAGCTTACAGGAAAATAATTAGATAATTGTTGGCTTTGGTAAATAAGGTTTTATTCAAAAACTTATAAATATGTTCACTGAGTAAATTTTTATAGCACTCTCACTGTAGGCAAAGTGTAGCAAAGATTTGCAACAGAGACATGAATGGATTACAGTGTTTTCATCTGCACTTCTCAAAAAATAGGTAGATACTTGAATTAAGACAAGTCTAATTACTAGTAGTGAATTTGATTCACACAATGAAATCTAACGGGTGTAATTATGTGTCAGGAATTTCTTAGAGATTCACTTTAATAAAATGAATATCTGTGAAGTTTTTCTTTACCTGACGTATCTGAAGCTAATACCTAATATCTTCAAAAACTATTAATGGTCATCTGAAATTCCAAATAACAAAATATATTACTTTATTGTAATTATGATTATTTTCAAAGTTTTTGTTTATTCATTTTAATTTTGTAATTTATGAAGACCCATGGTAAAATAAAAGCTTCTACTACATTTAAATGACCTTTTAAAGACATTATATAACTTCTTGATTATTTTTACACAAATAGTCAGACTTCCAAACATTTAAATGAGAAGTTATTAAAATGAAGTTTGTATAAATGTTTAAAGTACACCATGAATAACAGAATTAAACCTTTTCTTGGGAAATACTAGATTTTGAATTGCATAAATATCTTTATGAAAAGCTCACATGTATGTATTATACTGTATGATTTGAACTCTATTTTTAAAACTAGAGAACACAGCTATTGAGCTTTTGTGATCTGTTCCTATACAGATATATCCTCCTTTGGTCTTACCGTGTGAATGCCTAGAGATCTGTATAATTTATCATGTCCCAGAGAACTCCATGAAAAAGACACAGAGATTTTTTGTTATTGCTGCTGCTGTTGTTTTTGTTGTCTTTTCCTTTTTTCTTGTTTGCTAGTATGTCTTTGTGAGGGTAAGGGTGGGGGGCACAGAAGAAGTGGAACAAAGGGTGAAAAAATACAGAAGAGGTACTCACTGGACACAATGTGGAAAATGAACTGCTTTATACATCTTATGGGTGGGGATGAGAGGGTAAAATGAGGAGAGAACGAGTGAATGGGAGACATGATTCAAAAAATGTACCACTTACATGACTTGTGTAACTGTGATTCCTATGTACACCTCAACAATAATAATATATATAATTTTTTATCAATGAAAAAGTAATTTAATCATAAGAATATTTATCTGCAGTTGTGAAGACCTTACAAACTATGACATAAAGCATATTTGTATTTTTTTTTCAAATCTAGAGAGAGATGAGGATCAAGGACTATACAACAGCTACATAGAACTTATGTCAACATGAACCCCAGCTTTTCCCATTTTCTCATCTTTCTATCACAATGTGTTGCCATTATTTTTGTGCATTTTTAAGAGTATTGTCATGAATAAAGTGCAATCTATTATTGTTACCATCATAATTTTGAAGAGGTGAAAGCCAACATTTGGGTGGTGAGTTTTTAAACAAGATTTTCCCAGGAGACACTAAATTTCCTTTTTCTTTCTTTCTTTCACCAGATTCTAGATACATGGTAGCTCTTGGTTCAGGGAGAGTAATAAAACATCCTTCTGATGTAAGCATGCACCATTAACTCCAATAATGTCAACAATGAATAGTAATAATTTTAGTGACTTAGGCATATAACTATCTTTAATTGAGTTTATATATATATATATATAGTAAAATAGAGAGCACACATCATCAAATATTAAATTATATATTTTCTCAGGATTTAAAAAAAATTTATGTATCTTCACATTGCTAGAGCTTATATTCAGTTCCTTTCACCTGTGAGGCAGACATTCAAGCACTTGAATCACGTCCTCAGACTTTCATTCCTCAGTTTTTATAAAGCAATAAATAAGTGACTACTTTTCATATGTTTCATATGTTTGAATAAGTGAAAAGAGGTGACTATATATAAAACAACTATTACTATAATGTTCTACAATAAATATGAATTTTAAAGCTGGTTTGAGAGCATACTCATTTTTTTAAAATTTAAGATCATTGTATCAGTTATTAAATGAAATTAATCAGTAATGTGTAGTTAATACCTCTTTAAAATATAACATTGAAATTTTCTTTAGCTTTCAATAGCATCAATAACTCAAAGCCCAGATGTTTCTTAGGTTTCTACCCAATACAATCAATTAGATATTATGAGACAAAAGGGAAGATTGAGAGGGTAATCAAAATGATTTCATATTATAAACTTTGTAAGTTACCTAATAAATGTTTTGTCTTGGATTTTTCTGAACACTGTGAAAATTTCTCAAATTGTTTAATCATTACCATTAATAAGAAAATAAAACTTCTAAGAAAAATATGTTATACCGAGGTGATATGAAATAGAAAAAAAAAAGTAACTAGAAAATTTGTTAAAGCCAGGCACCAGTGGCTCACACCTATAATCTTACCCACTCAGGAGGCTGAGATCTGAGGATCACAGTTCAAATCCAGCTCTGGTAGGAAAGTCCATGAGACTCTTATCTCCAATAAACCAGTAGAAAACTGGAAGTGGTGCTGTGGCAGTGGAGCGTTCTCCTTGAGCTGTAGAGCGCTCTCCTTGCACTGAAGAGCTGAGGGACAGCCCCCAATCCCCACGAATGACAAAAAGAAAAAAGAAAAAAAGATGTTAAAGTTTTCCATGTTATTAGATGGCATAGGTATTGAATTCTTGCTTATGATAATAGTAGAACCCCTACACAGAGGAAAATAAGGCACTATCATCTTGCAAGTTAAACTTGCAAGACTTGTTTTCTATTAAGGTTAACTTACCTCTAGTAAACCAGTATCCTCTATGGGATTAAGAGCATAAGTTTAGGAATCAGTTGCAAAAGCTGAGGCACAAATTATACCTGATATGAGATATGACTCATTGAGACCCATGGATGTAGAATTACTCAGTCTTTCCTGACTTAACATTTTACTGGTGAGCTCTGAAGCTTCCACACAAGATGAAATTTGAAAATTAGTGAATTACCTTTTGTGTTTTCTACCCATACAGCTAAAGAGTGAGCTAAAGTGTATGATATAAATAACTCTTGAGAAATTGTCATAAAACCCCAAGCATCAAGATGGAGAATATAAAGAAAGTGGTAGATGTTTAGCTGTTAGCTCTCTATAAGATACAAATAGCAAATTATTTCTGCCCACATATGTGGTATTTCTTCATGTTTGTACACTTGTCCATCAATTATCTTAATCAGAATTTATGTAAAATAACATAAATTTGTTAATCTTTTTTATAAATTTGTTAATTTTTTTATTAATACAATTAATCAGAACTAATGCAATGTCATGGTAATTGCTAAGACCTTTCCTCTTCCCTTTAAAAATTGAAGCTGATTTCTAATGCTGAGGGTCAGAAAAACTGAACTGCTTTCAGAAATAATGCATGACTAATTGTTCACCTAATTGACCTTCCTGTAGGTATTTATCATTTGAAAATGATCCTATTAACATTTATTTGAATATTGAAGGCAATCAACTTCTTAGTAAAGTGTAAGTGATATGAGTCATTGTACTAAACAAAGTCAATCTAGGAGACAGATACATCAGTTATTTTAACAGAAGGGTTGTGAAATAAATAACTAGGAAAAATGATACACCACAGATGCAACTTGAAGACATTATGTGAAGTGATAGAAATGAGACAAAAAATAATAAATATTGTGAAAATCCACTCACATAAGATACCTCAAATAATTAACCTCATAAAGACAGAAGAAAAATGTTGGTTATTAGGAATAGGAGAAAGAGAATAATGGGGGCTAACTGATCTATGGCTTCCAAATGAAACATATTGTCCTTCTTGGTGACAATATTTTGGGAAGTGGTGAAAGTGTTATGACGTGGGCACCTAACTGGAGGAAGTAGGTCACAAGGATGGTGTCACAGAAAGTTAAATCTGGTGTTCCTTCCATCCCCCCTTCCCATCCTCCCTCTCTCTCTTTCCTTCCCTCCTTGTCCCCCTCTCTCTCTGCTGTTTTCTTTCTGCCATGGAATTAGTAGCTTCTGCCCCATACCCATATACCTTGAGCTTCTGCTTCATCACCACCAAGAATCAACAAATTTGAGACTATGGACTGAATCTTTTAAACTCCTGAGCCAACAGCAAACTTCCCTCCTTAAGCTATTTGTGTCAGGTCTTTTATCACTGCAAAAAATGTATAATGAAACACCAAATTTTAGCTTTGAAAGAAAATGTAGTAATGGGTTGACAAAAGGGTGAATAAGTTGACAGAATAACTGGCATAAAATGGTGAATTATGCACAATGCACGTTTTAACCCCCAAATAAGTAAATAAATAAAAACAATGGTTAACGAAATAGTGAAGAAAAACAAATACCAAAATACAACACTGCTGAGTGAAGAAACAGCAGCAACCAGAGAATGAGGAACAAAGGGAAGAGTTTAGAATGTTGAAAAGTTAGTATCTCAAGGAATTAAATCAAGCCCTCTAATGGAGGAGACTGCTCAGCTAGTACTTAGGAGAAACAAATTTATATCTGACACTTAAACTCCAGACAGGAGGGACTAATAGCTCTGAGAGAACTTCATGCTGGTTTTGAAGGAATTAGGAAACTACAAATTGAAGCCTAGTGTTGCTTGTGGAAAAAAATATTGATTGTAAACATGAAGAAGTATTTCTGGGGTAACCCAGATGACAACAAGAAGTATAAGAGAATGAGTCAGTTTCCACGGTCTGTTTTAGGCTTCCAGGCTTTCTTTGTTGTTGCTGCTGCTGCAGTTGCCATCTGAGCCCCATAAGGAATGGTTGGTGAAAGAGAATGCTGATATGAGCAAAGTATCACGGAAGCAGAGTGCAGAGGGAGACTACACCTCTTTAACTATATTTGAATTGCTATAAAGTCTTACACAGACTGGTTTACATACTATATACTTATTACACATGGTGAGTCAGTAAATAGTTATTCAATGCCCTAACCATTCTAATGGCCCTTGGTTGTTGACAGGGGAAAACCATAAGAGATGTGACTGATGATCTCTAGGAACTTGGAAGTGAAGAAGAAGGTAAATTTCCACATACATTAAAATTTTTGTTTAGAATTTCAGTTATCCAGCTCTCCTAAAATATCATAAATAAGCTAAAAGTGCAGGCTGATTATTTCCACTGTGGATTTTCCAATACCTCTAATTCTTACACAAAAACTGTCTTCAGCTCCCCATGGTATTAAAGGTAACTTTGAGCCATTAACAAGCTATATGGGTAGTCAGTGTTCTTTCTAACTGGACACCATTTAAGGGAAGAATTTACCTATCTTGTCTGATTAAAACAGCCTTTTCAAATATTTTGAAAATAAAAGGAAAATTCATAAATAGAAAGTGATGCCAAGGTTCAAAGAGGGCTGGTAGCCAATGCATCAATTTTATACTTATTCATTCAGTAATAAGATTTTATGCTCTTCACTGATAGAGCAATTGTTAATGTATTTAAGATTGAAAATCACTAAAACAAGGCAGTATTACACAAAATACCACCAGGAAGGTGATTTGTTTCTTGTATAGTCCAGAATCATGAACCTGTACACAGACCAAATACATAAGGACACAAAAATTCTCATTTTTTTTCTAAATCCTGCTTTTATTCATTTTTACAAATATAATCACTACTGTTCATACAGTGACCCCCTAACTGTTGTATGTGGCTTAATAACTTAATGCTAAAATAATTAAAATTAAATTATATAAAATATCTTCCTAAGGTATTCTATACAAGGGAATTGAATAAATTAATGCAGTTGATAAATTGAATCATATAATAGATTATATGGAAGCTTACACATCCAGAGAGATTTCTGATATTTGACTTCCTACTACAAATTCTTTTTTTTAAACAGTGGAACAGATATTTCACTTTATTATTTAAGCAGCATGCAATGTAAAATTTAAGAAGTGCTTAGTTCTAGTATTTTCTTTTTTAATTTTTATTTTATTTTTATTGTGAAAATACTGTACAGAGGGGTTACAATTACATGGGCAAGATAGTGAGTACATTTCTTATCAAGCATTGTAGCCTCCTCCTTTGTTTACCCTTCCCATCCCATCCCATGCTCCCCCCGCCCCCGGCAATCCTCCCCCCGTCAAGTTGTCAAGTTTGTTTCAACATTAAAACTTGTACTTCTCATTGTTGCAACAGGTCCACCTGTATCCTTACTTAAACGACTTGTTTCTCCCCTTCCCCACCACAAATTATACCCACATCAAATACAGTGGAAGCAGGGTTATACTGTGGGGGAGGGACATACAAAGCAACAAAGAAATAATCTTATAATTGCTTTAGAAACAAATGCATGAAAGAAAAAATAATTGAATACATATCTTAGAGTTCATTTTCCTAACATCATATTATCTGACCTTTTCTGCTTGACTCATACATATACTAGATATTGCAAATAAGGGAAAACATGGGACCTATGTTTCTTTGGGCTTGGCTTACTTCACTTAATATAATTTTTTCTAAGTCTTTCCATTTCCTAACAAATGGAGCAATGCCATTCTTTCTG
>NW_012267232.1:12075391-12125071 GCF_000151885.1 Dipodomys ordii
TGGTATTGATATTCCTCCAGCAGTGTTCTTTCCGTTGAGGAGCGTTTTTGCTATTCGGGGTCTTTTATTGTTCCATATGAATTTTTGGATTGCCTCTTCCAATTCCTTTGAAGAATGAGGTTGGAATTTTGATAGGTACCGAGTTGAATTTGTAGATAGCCTTGGGAAGTATTGCCATTTTCACGATGTTAATCTTTCCAATCCAGGAGCATGGGAGGTTTTGCCATTTTCTAAGTTCTGTGTTGATTTCCTTTTTCAAGATTTTAAAGTTTTCATCATAGAGGTCCTTCTCTTCTTTGGTTAAGTTAATTCCTAGGTATTTTATATTTTGTGGGGCTATTACAAATGGAGTTGCTTTCCTAATTTCAGCCACACATTTGTCATTGTTGGCATACAGGAAAGCCATTGATTTTGGGGGGTTAATTTTATACCCTGCTGTTTGCCAAAGTTTTGAATCAGCTTGAGTAATTTGGGAGTGGAGTCTATGGAATTCTTTAAATACAAGATCATGTAGTCTGCAAAGAGGGAGAGTTTTATTTCTTCTTTCCCTATTTGGATCCCCTTTATGTCTGCATCTTGTCTTATTGCTGTAGCTAGACATTCTAATACTAGATTGAAGAGCAGTGGAGAGAGTGGACATCCTTTTCTCGTTCCTGAGTTAAGAGAAAATGGAGTTAGATTTTCACCATTAAGTACAATGCTGGCTGGAGGTTTGTCATAGACAGCCTTTATTGTATTGAGGAATGTTCCATGGATTCCTAATTTTTCCAAAACCTTCATCATAAAGGGATGCTGGATCTTGTCGAATGCTTTTTCTTCATCTATTGAGATAACCATGTGGTTCTTACTCTTGCTCCTGTTGATGTGATGAATAATATTAATTGATTTGCATATATTGACCCAGCTTTGCATCCCTGAAATGAATCCTGTTTGATCGTGGTGTATGATTTTTTGGATGAAATGTTGAAGTCGGTTGGCCAAAATTTTGTTGAGAAGTTTTGCATCAATGTTCCTCAAAGAAATGGGTCTATAGTTCTCTTTCTTTGATGAGTCCCTGCCTGGTTTTGGGATGAGGGTTATGATGGCTTCATAGAATGTGCTCGCTAGTGAACTTTCTCTTTCAATTTCATTGAAGAGTTGGAGGAGTATTGGTGTGAGCTCTGCTTTGAAGGCCCTGTAGAATTCCACTGTAAAACCATCTGGTCCTGGACTTTTCTTAGCTGGGATGTCTCTTATTGCTGTTTCTATTTCA
Source organism: Dipodomys ordii (assembly GCF_000151885.1). Taxonomy (NCBI): domain Eukaryota; kingdom Metazoa; phylum Chordata; class Mammalia; order Rodentia; family Heteromyidae; genus Dipodomys; species Dipodomys ordii. Next base: position 12,076,644 of record NW_012267232.1, read on the forward strand.
ATGCTTGATATGGGCCTGTTAAGATGGTTTAACTCATCTTGGTTTAGTTTTGGTATGTCAATATTCGCTAGGAAAAGGTCCATTTCTGCCTAGTTCTCAAACTTATTAGCATAAAGTTTTGAGAAGTATTCCCTTATAATGTTCTGAATCTTGGTTGTTTCTATGGTGATGTTTCCATTCCCATCTCTGAGTTTATTTATTTGGGTGTGTTCTTTTCTTTTTTTGATAAGATTTCCTAAGGGTCTGTCAATTTTGTTAATTTTTTTGAAGAACCAACTCTTTGTTTTGTTGATTCTTTCTATAGTTTTTTTGCATCCTAATTCATTTAATTCTGATTTAATTTTAACTATTTCTTTCCATCTACTGGATTGGGGTTTATTTTGCTGCTCTTTTTCAAGGAGGTTTAGATGTGTCATTAAATTGTTCGTTTCAGATCTCTCCAATTTGTTGATGTAGGAGCTCAGAGCTATAAACTTGCCTCTGAGTACTGCCTTTGCGGTGCCTCAGAGGAGCTGGTAATTTGTGGGTTCATTTTTGTGGAATAGCATGAACATTTGAATTTCCTTTCTAATCTCTTCTATGACCCACTCATGATTCAGCAGTGTGTTGTTCACTCTCCATTTGATACCAGACTTCTTTGGTGGCTTTTGGTGTTGAGTTCTAATTTTATTCCCTTGTGGTCAGAGAGGATGTAAGGTATAACTTCAGTGTTTCTGAATTTAGACGGGTCTGCTTTGTGGGTATATTGTGGGCTATTTTGGAAAATGTTCCATGTGCTGCTGAGAAAAACATGTATTCTGATGCTGCTGGGTGAAATATTCAGTAGATATCTTTTCAATCTAGTTGATCTCCAGTTTCTCTGTTGAGTTTTTGCTGAGTTGATCTATCTAGTGAGGAGAGTGGTGTGTAAAAATCCCCAACAATTAATGTATTGGGATTTATATGGGATTTGAGGGAAAGTAGTGTTTCTTGGATAAATTTGGGATCTCCATTGTTTGGTGAGTAGATATTTAGAATTGTAATATCCTACTGAAGGAGAGATCCCTTAATTAGAGTGTAGAGACCTTCTTTATCTCTTCTCACTAATTTTTATTTGAAGACTATTTTATCTGATGTTAGGATTGCAACTCCCGCCTGTTTATGGGGGCTGTTTGCTTGGTAGACTTTGTTCCAACCTTTAACATTGAAAATGTGTTTGTTTTTAGGGGCAAGATGTGACTCCTGAAGGCAGCAGATAGAAGGGTCTTGCTTTTTAATCCAACTAAACAGTCTATGTTGCTTAATTGGAGAGTTCAGTCTGCTAACGTTAATAGAAAGAACTGAGATGTATTTGGTAGTTCCTGCCATGTTATCCACCTTCTTTGGGGCTGAGAAAACTCTGTTCTTCCTATGGTTCTTGGATTCTCAGTTTGCGTGCAGTTTCTTGGCCTTTATTGTGGTCTTGTTGGTTTTCTACGTGTAGGACATCTTTAAGAATCTTATGTAGGGCTGGTTTGGTGGAGATGTATTGTTTCAATTTTTCTTTGCTATGGAATGATTTTATTTGGCCTTTGGTTATGAAGGAGAATTTAGCAGGGTACAGTATTCTTGGTTGATATTTGTTTGTTTTTAGGGCATGGCATACATCATTCCAGGCTCTTCTTGTTTTGATTGTCTCTGCTGAGAAATCTGAAGTGATTCTAATTGGTTTTCCTTTACAGGTGATTAATCTTTTCTCCTTGACAGCTTTAAGGATCTTTTCCTTGGTCTGAGTTGATTCTGTGTGGATTATAATGTGACAGTGGGATGTCCTATTCTGGTCTGTTCTGTTTGGAGTTCTAAAAGCTTCTTGTATGTGAATAGGCCTATCTTTTTGCATGTTTGGAAAGTTCTTTGCTAGGATCCTGTTAAACAAATTTCCTAGGCCATTGACTTCTGTTTCTAGGTGCTCCTCTACACCCATTATCATTAGATTAGTCCTTCTGTTGGTGTCTTCCAAGTGTTGGATGGATCTATCATATTTCTTGGGCTTGTCTTGGATGCTTGTATGTTCTTTTTAATATCTAGGCTGTCTTTAATCCCTGAGATTCGATCTTCTGCATGGTCTAACCTGCTGTCAAGACTTTCTACTTTGTTTTTTATCTCTTTTCCTTCTAATTGGTCAGGTTTGATGGCTTCAAATTCTTTGTTGAAGCTTTGTTTTAGATCTTGTATGAACTTCTTTACCTCCTTAATTTGATGTTCAGTGTTTATTCTCAAATCATTTAGTTGATTGCTTATGGTTTCCTTGGACTCCCATTCCTTCTCTAGGGGTCCATTCAGCATTCCCTTTGTGGTCTCCCTGACTTCCTTCAGCTCTTTGTTAATGGATTCCATGAATGCCTTTAGTGATCTTTGTATATTCTCTTTCTGCTCTCTCAATTCCTGTATTACTCTTTGATTAGCTTCCTCCTGTTCATGGGATTCCTATAGTTCTCTTTGAGTGTTCTCAGCCTGCTAACACCATTCCTGTCTTTCTCTTTGGGTATTCTCAAGCTGCTTTCGCAAATCTTGTATCATTTTCTGAGTAGCTTCCCCCATCTTATGATATTCCTGTATAAACTTATGGAATGCCTCCTCTCTCTCCCTATCACGCTCATACAGACTCCTTTGTATGCTGTCAAACTTTTCATTTATCATGTTTGCCAGCAGAGTTTGTAGAGTTATTTGGGAATTCTCCTCTGGATTATTCATTATCTGTTCTGTCCCCTGATTATCAAGATTGGGAATTGAGATACCCGGATTTGCCATTTTTCTTGTGTTTTTCCAGCTTACTCTGCCCATTTGAGATGAAAATAGCACCAGTTTTGTGCTAGAACACTATCTTAAGGAAAGCATCAACCCAAGTCTGAATTTGCACAGTCAATAGTCTACAGATACAATCTAGTTCATCAGATACATCTATTCAACATCAAACAACTATAGGTTAATGGGCTATGAACCGCAAAGAAGAATTTGGAAGACCAGAAATTATTAGGGTTAAGGAGAAATGTGGGTAAAAAATTGGAATAGATTGAAGTGAGGAGGCCCAGGGAGAGTTAACTAAGTCCTAATCTCAAAGCAGGTAATAGGTTGGGTAGGATGAAAGTAGAGAGAGTGAAAGAAAGAAGAAAGGGAACAGGAAAAGTAAAGAGACCAGAAAAAATAGAAACTTAGAAATTAATAAAATTATGTAGAATCGACAACAATCTATTTAGATAAGAACGTGAATTTATTGAGAAAAGGGTAGGGATATAAAGGAGATGTGAAAAACTTAAAAATAAAAATGCTTAAAATATTATATAGGTATAAAGAGGTAGTACTGCTATTAAGGAATTTAAGTCTTAGAGGTTTTGACTTGAGTAATAAATTTGTGGATTAAGTGTGTACACAATGGGGGGATAGGGTCTACTAGCTAACTACAGGTTTATCTGAGGATGTGCAAGACAAGAATTAAGTCACATAAAGAAGAATGAAAAAGAGGAGAAGGTGAAAAAGATAAGAAAGGAAGAAGAAAAAGATGAGAAGTTCAGTAGAGCTAAACAAAAAACAAAAAGATAATTAGAAAAGAAAAAAAAGAGAAAGAAAACCAAAAAAGAAAGAAAAAAGCACACTCACTTATCCCTAAAATATAAATTATAAGAGGAAAAAAAAAGTTTCTGGAAAACAATTTTTTTTCAAAAAAGGCAAAGATTAAAGATTAAAAAAATTTTAGAAAAAAAATTTTTATATAAAGTACCAAAGATAAAAAATGAAAAAAAAAAAGAAGAAGAAGAAAGAAAAAAAAAAGTTCTTTGAGTTTTTTTTTTTGGGAGGAGTGGGAAAAGTCCGTAACCACCTCTTGTTGAAGTCTCTGGTCTGCTTGTGGTCCTGTGGCTTGGTTGGTTTCTTAAGTCAGTTTGTTTGAACAGGCAGAAAAATGCTCTGCTTTACCCAGTATTTGGCGATCCTCCTTCCAGGCTAGTTCATTGGGAGGCAGATCTGCTTTGAGTATCACAAAAGAGGGGGATGCAGTGATGAGGCTAGGTTCTGGGTAGAGTTGAGGTCTTTCAACAGACAGTAGCTTTTCCGGGCCTAGTTTGTGAAAACCTCACAGAGCCCAGCCTGGAGCCATTCTCAGGGTTTCTGTTTACTGATTTTCAATTGATTGTCTAGGCTGCTAGAGGGAGGGGCAGCCTCTGGCTCTGATTACCCAGTGGAGAAAGCCACTCCAAGGGCTGTGGCCTGAGCTGGGTGACTTTTCCCTGGGTGGAGCTAAGTCTGGCAGGTCACGCCGCCGTTAAATTCTTGTGACCTGCTAAATGACTCGTTTTAGTCCAAGGCCTGGGTTGGAGCTAGCAGCTCCTCCGGGGTTTGTTGGTATCCAAGATGGAGATCACCGGTGCTGGGGGGGGAGGAGTGGCCTTCCCTCCTCTGCTCCCTGAGAAGGAGTGAGAATGTTAGGCTTCTACTCATGCCGAGTCTTGGTTCCTGGGTCGTCTCTGGTCTGTGAACTGCAGGATGAAGATGTCCACTCCTTGTCGGTTCTTGCTGGTGTTGAGTAGAATCTGCTTGCCCGCTGTGTCTGGGTCCTTAGTCCGGACTCTGTGGCTCATGTAGGCTCCTGTGCTCGCCCACCGCCGCCACAGCTGCTGCCGCTGTGGCGACTGCTGGCAAGGGCTCAGAAGTGTCTCCTTGCCTGGATTTTCCCTCTCTGGCCTATCTCTCTGTCCTGTGATGGCACACTTGGTGTAATTCTCTGGCTTAGGACTGTTCACTGGAACTCTAAAACTGCTTTCTATGCGAGAGCTTACTTAGGCTCCAGCTTCTCCTCCGCCACCTCCCCGGAACTCCCCTGAGACTTCAGTCTTATTCTCAAATAAATATAGTATGGTTTGTTTTCTGCCACTTCACTTTCAAATGTTTAGAAAACATTACATGTGCTTAATCTATAAAGAAAGACCACATTATCATGTGAAGTTATTTTGTGAAGTCAAATACTTTTATCATTATATGTTATCATGTTATGTTTGTTTTTATTTGTTATAGTTACTCTTTTAAGGTCACAGTTTTCATTTAATTATTTCCTATAACTTTTACCTTTACTTTTTCCCCGTTTTCTCCTTATCTCTTATGTTAGAAGTTTGGAATGTTTGTCTTTATCTTCACCCTTTGCAAATGAGTCTAGACTGTATAATCTCTAGTCCCTATTATTTTAAAGTTTATTCCTGTATGGTAACAGGTGTGCTATTCCAGGTATGCCCAGAAATATATTACAGGTCCTATTTTCTTATGAACTGGGTCCTTGAAGAGAAATATATGGGTTGGACCACCTATCCCAGATGAAATGAATGGATGATAGTGTGATGGTTTCCATAAACTATTAAGATTTCTGCTTACTGTTACTGAACTATGTTTAAAATATAAATGAGTGTTATGTAAGAAATAAATTGTATATCACAAAAACTAAGGAATGCTTGTTTGTGTATGTATGTGTGTATATGTGTGTGATGTCCTATAAGGAAGTTTTCATAGTACATTGTGAAGATGATCTTTTGAACAGTGATATATTATTTGGTAATTAATTAGTTTGTGGAATTTGGAGGAAGAGCATCAGGCAGGCAATACACTTACAGATCTGAAGGAAGAGGTTGGGAATCTAATGCAAGTACAAAATTTTCATTTATGTGACCATTGTAGCAAAATTATGCAAAGTCGTGCTAGAAATAATTAAGCTCAAGAAAGTATGGGCTTCAAGGACAAACCCCACAATTTAGAAACCCAATGTTTAGAAACAATCTTGATAACTTACGGATATGAAAATGTTAGTGCTTCTAATCCCTAAACAAAATTAAGTTTGATAATGCCTTCCACAATAAGTACTAATTAAACTCAGTGTTGTACTAAGGCTTAAGTGAAGTATACTAAGGTCACACCTATCAGTTATATTAATCACTAAATTGATTGAAAAATCTTGTAGTAAAGGTGCAATTATTGGTATGTCATGAAATAAATTACTATTCTTAAGAGAAAGGGCTTAAAATGGCATGGATTAATCATTAGACTGTCTCACTAATTCTTTATAATTAACAAGTACAATCAGTCCTAGACAATCACCATATATGAATTACAGAAATATAAGAAGTACACTTCACACAAGTTTATAGGTGAGAGGCAAATCTATAAAGAAAACAAATATAGATCTTCAAGTAGATGACTCCTCCTTGCCCCACCAACAAAAATGTAAAATTCATTTTCAACATAGTGTCTTGTCCATCTCATTGTTACAATGGGTCAACCTGTATCCTATTTCAGCATTTTGTCATTTCCCTTCCCCTCCCCAAATTAGAAAACTGTATATACAAGATGCAGGGGTTATACCATGAGGGAAGAGCATACAGAAGAAAAAAAAATCACATAGTACATTAAAAACAATAACAACCAAGGTAAAAACATTTGGTGTTCATATCTTAGGGTTCATTTTGCTTAGACTCATCTTATATGGTCATATGTACATAGCTTTTGACCTTTTCTGCTTGTCTGGTAAGATTATACTAGATCTATATTACTTATTGCAAATAAGGGAAACCATGTGACCTGTGTTTCTTTGAGCCTGGCTTACTTCACTTAATATAATTTTTCCAAGTCTTTCCATTTCCTAATAAATGAGGAAATGCTCAACTCCTCTAGCCATAAAGAAATTCAAATAAAAAAAACATTGAGATTCTACCTTACCCTAGTTAGAATGGCTATAATCAAGAACTCTAATAACAGATGCTGGAGGGGATGTGGCCAACAAGGAATCCTACTACATTGTTGGTGGGAGTGTAAATGTGTTCAACAACTCTGGAAAACAGTATGAAAGTTCCTCAAAATACTCCACATAGAGCTCTTCTAAGACCCAGCAATCCCACTTCTGGGCATTTACCCAAATGATCACAAACAAAGCCATACTAAAGCTACCGGCACAACTATGTTTATCACAGTATTATTCACTATAACTAAGATATGGTACTAGCCCAGATGCCCCTCAGTAGATGAATGGATCAAGAAAATGTGATAGATAGATAGATAGATAGATAAATAGATAGATAGATAGATAGATAGATAGATAGATAGATTCTATGCTTCCATCAGAAAGAATGACACTGCCCCATGTTTTAGGAAATGGAAAGACTAGGAAAATTCTTTTGAAAATAATTTCTTTTCAAATTTCTTGGTGAAAGGTGAGTAACCTATTATTGTATGCATCAATGTGTGGTACTTTTTTATTTATTTTTTGGTCTTAATTCCTGCACCTCATAACCTTTATTGAGGATGATGACATTATTTTTTCTTTCTGAATTCTGTACACACTCATTGTTTTTCTCTCTTCTTTTTCAGTTCCCACTCGTTTATATTGAGGTAGGTAATATGCCCAAATGAAACTCATTACACAGAACTTTAAACTGTCTCTGTCTTCTGGGTACCCCTCTTTAATGTGTGGTATTTTTAATGTAATCTATTTTGCAGTCTAGAGTAGCTATTGCAATCATTTTCAAATGTGATGTGTTATTTTTTAATAGTGTGACTCCTTAAACAATTATATCAGGATTTTATCTTTCATATGCTCAGTGTGCATAGTTCATACAATTTTAAATAATGTGAAAACTGCTTCTTATAAGTGTTATGACCAAAAATATTTTGATTTCTTTTAAAAAATTCAGTAGTTAAATATGCATAAGATATCATCTTGGGGTTGAGACACAAAGCACGAAATTAACAAAAAATGCATCAGGAAACAAGTATTTGAGGAGTAGGGACAAGGGGAGAAGAAATACATTGAAGAGAAGAGAATAATGCAGTAAATAATTCATATTATATTATAGTATATACTATAAAATTAAGAAGAGTAAGGAAAGGAGTGATTGGGAAGGATGGGTAAATCTTCAAAAGGGTAACACTGTTCAAAATGCATTTTTATTCATAAACACCCTTGTTAAATGGCAACCATTATGTACTATCACTTGAAGGATTTTCTCTTTTTTATGTACTTTTCAGTTTTTTATTGTAAAGATACTGTACAGAGAAGTTATAGTTACATGAGTAAGGTAATAAGTACACTTCTTGTCCAACATTGTTATCCACTCCTTTGCATCTCTGCTTTCTATTTATTTATTTATTGTGAAAATACTGTACAGAGGGGTTACAATTACATGGGCAAGATAGTGAGTACATTTCTTATCAAGCATTGTAGCCTCTTCCTTTTTTACCCTTCCCATCCCTTCCCAGCCTCCCCCGGCCCCCCCACCCAATCCTCCCTGCCCCTCCCACCAAAGTTGTAAAGTTCGTTTTCGACATGACAAGTTTTATAACCTATCATGGGACATTAATTGTGGAATTTTCCACTTGTGGTGCACTTACAAAGTTTTCAATTTGGGAACATTTAGGGCTTCAGATTTTCATTTTATGGATTCTGTACTTGCTCAACTTGGATATGTTCTTTGGGTCCAGTTAGTGGCGTGTATGTTGTTTTGTGTTTTGTTTGTTTTCTTCTACTTATTCTTGCTTTCTACTTTGTTGACTTTTTGAGATTACATATATCACATATCAATGATATTATGAGATATTATTTTTATGTCTAGATTATTTTATTTACTAAAATTTCTCTAGATTTATCGATGCACTCATAACCTGCAGAATTTTCTTTTTTTAGTGACTAAAAAGTATTCTCTTGTGTTGATACACAACTTGTTTTACTTCCCAGGTTATTTATTTTTACTTTCTCTTTTTTAAGGTCAAGGTGATGTACAAAGGGTTACAGTTACATAAGTAAGGTAGTAAGTACATATCTTGTCACACTTGTTATCCCATGCTATTTTGATGAACTTACTGGTGGATTGACTTATTGGCTCCAGTGGACAGACATGCGATGAGCATGCTCATGAAGCCAGCTCTTCTCATGCTGAGTAGCAGTCCCTTGTATCTATTTCCAGAAGTGCAGAGATGGATCAAATGTTATCTTTAATTTTTATTTTCAGACCTCCATATGTTTTTCTTAAATACCTGTACTAAGTTTCTTTCAAATAAGAAGTGTATAAAAGTCTTTTTTAATACATTTTTTGGTAACACTTAATTTTATTGGTTTGATAATAAATATTCTAATAAATGTGAGTCAATAGACCATTGTGTTTTATTTATTTACCTACTTCTTTATTTGGTTTTATATATTGTAATATTTTGGCTTGAACATACTAGACTAGCATTTCTTCACTTGAATCAAGTTCTAGCCCTTTTGTTTTCATTTTGTTTTTGAGACACAGTCTTGCTATGTCTATGCTGATATTGAGCCTCTACTCTTACAGCTTATGCTCTCTAAATAGGTATAACTACTGCTTCGTTATGGCTTGTTTTTCCTGAATGGTTAGTGAAGTTAAAATTATATCTGATGCTCATTTGTATTATCTAAGAAATGGCTATTTTATTTTGACAGCTGGGTTATTGATTGATATTTTTGTTTTGGTAATCTGGAGTTTGAAATCAGGGCTTTGAATTTAGTAGACAAGATAGTTACCAGGTGAGCTTTCCCACCAGCTCTGTGCTTAATGGTGATATTGACTAGAATATTATAATATTTTAGATATATCTCTTAATTTTATTTGCTAATTGTAAATATTTTCCCCAATCTTTTTATTTTCAGTCTGCTGCTGTGTTCTTTGTTGCACAGACAAGGTTAGTTTGATGTAATTTGATTTGTATATTTGCTTTTGTTGCTTGTGTTTTTCAAGTCATAGCCTAGAAATTGTCCAATGTCCGAACTACCCAAAGTACTTGATGGGTCCAATTAAATCTCTATCAAAATTCCAAAGCCATTATTCAGAGAAATAGAAAACAATCCTTTAATTCATGTGGAACCCCAAAAGAATCTGGATAGACACAATCTTATTAACCCAAAGAACAGAGATGGATTTATCACATTATCTATATCTGAATGCACTGATAATCAAAACAATGGGCAACTGGTATATGATATATATATATATATATATATATATATATATATATCAGTAGAGAGGATACCAGTCCTAGAAATAAATCTATACATCTACAGCCACGTGGCTTTCCACAAAGGTGCTGCTAACAAAGTGAGTATAACAAAGTGATGGAAAGCTTCACAATAGTTAGACTGAAATTAAACTGTTATTTGAAGACTTAAACTAAAATCTGAACCTATAAGACTAATAGACAAATGGCCAAAAATTTGTAAATTTGATAAGAGAAATTCTTAGTTTAATTTATGAAGCTATCAATTCTTATTACTGAGTGAGTCCATTAACCAATATTTAAATGATTACCAGCATTTGCAAATAATGAGGCACCCAAGTATATAGGGGAAAACACATAATATGAGTAAAATATTACCTAACAATGAAACATTTTAAAATGGCTCGTCAAGATAAGTGAGTGCTTGCATAGGCAAAGTTGATATGCCACATTCTTCACGTTGTTCCCTTAAATGTCTAATAGTGATGATTGTAAAATGATGAAGTATATAATGAAAATGATTCAGAATCCCATTGTGCTGCTGCTTAATCTGGAATACTCATTACCATGGAAATCATGTTTTATATGATAGAAGTACATATAATTTTAATGACTCTTTTGCACTGAGTGAAAAAGTTTCAATAAATCTCACATCTGGTGAGATATTGGCCTTTGTATAGAAGTTTTAGAACAAAACAAAATGGTGACTCTGAAACACAGATAATACTGGGTTTATTATCTAGCTTTTAAATGACTTTCTAGTGCATACTGTTGTAGATATTTTTCCCTTATGTGTTTGTTTGTGAATTCAGTATAACATCCAATCATTCCAGCATTGTTCTCCATGAGTTGTTCTGATAGACCCCGGAGGAAAAATCACAAAGCAGTATCATTGTACAGGAATGACTCAGATTTCTGAATATTTGTCTTTGAATTTTTTTCTTTGGTGGGTCGAGAAAATGTGGCATATATAGACAATGGAATTTTACTTGTGCATTAGAAAGAATGATATTGTTCTATTTGTAAAGAAATGGAATGACTTGGAAATAATTATGTCAAGTGAAGCAAGTTAAGCAAGGCCTAAAGAGTAATAGATGCCCATTTTCCCTCATCTGTGGAAGGTAGATTTAGCTTGTAAAAATATACTACTGCTTACAAATGTAAAAGTGCAATTTCTTAGAAAGAAAAGGCAAAGTTGAAACAAATACATACAAGGAAGTGAATGCGTGCAAGGGGAAAGACATAGACAAATGAAGAGAAGAGGGTAAGAATGCAGACAAGAATTCAGTGTATAGTCTACAAAATTAAGAAAAGAAAGGGAAAGTGTGGGTAGGGAAAAGATGGGTAAGAATATTGAAAAGGGTGACAAAGTCAAGAAGCATTATATTCACAAACTACTTTGTTAAATGATAATTTTTTTGTACAACCACATAAGATAATACAAATAAAGACAAAAAGAAAACAAAATGATAAAATTATAGTACTTTCAAAAGATAAAATTTGAAAATTGTAAGGTTTTATATTTTATGTATTTGGACATTCATATATATGTTTATTACACATACACTCAAGCACACCTTAGTTCAATTAATTCAACTAATTAGTTCAATATTTTATGCTGTGATAAAATTAACTATTTTTGTAGTTAAATTATTACTTTACTATTAAAATGCACATTATTATCATTATGTACATCATTATTATGTACATAATATATAATGTACAAATTATAACATTATTTTTTAATCCTACAAAAATACTGAAATTTTATCTTCTGACCTCAACAGAACATGCTTATAATTAGACAGACAAGGAAGGATTATATTTCAGTTTTAGACAAGATAAAGTTGAATACTTTCTGCCTCAACATAAAGCCAGTTGTGTTGTTCCAAACAGTCTCAGTGATTTTGGAAAGTGTAGGTAAAAGGAACTCAATCTGAAGTTATTTACAAAGCTAAAAGTTTAAAAAAACTATCTGAAATAGATAGTAGTAATAGTAAAAGTGGGCTGGAGGCATTGCTCAAGTTGGAGAGTATATGCCTAAAGAACCTTGAGACCCTAAGTTAAAATCTTACTGCTTATCTGTATATTTCTATGTATCTATTAATTTATCTCTATATATCCATTTAATATATAATGCTTCAAATATGCCTAATATGTCATATGTATACATATTCTGAAGTTAGAATATGCAATATACAAAAAGGGGATGAAGCACAAATTACTATTTAAAAATTGCCTGTGTGTATAGGAATTGAACTCACATTTTCTATATCCTTTCTGAACTCAAAATTAGAAAATGAGAAAAATAAGAATAGCAGTCATACAAAAATTTCATTATTTTAAATCCTGTGTTATATTATAGATGAAAAGTAAATTATATATGTATATATGAAAACATTCAGTTCATCATAGCAATATTAAAGTATTATGAAGGAAAATTTAAGAACTCATATATTTAAGAACATATAGGAAATATATCCATATTTACATTTATTATTATTAATTTATTATTATAACCATAAGTATTTATATGTGAACATACAGGAATATATATAAATGCATATATTCATATATAAATAATTTTAGATTGTATTTATTTAATAGTTATCCACAGTTCTTAAGTGTGTATTCTGTCTTTCTACTTTTTCTGCTGTTTTCTAAAATATACATCTCTTGTAGTAGGATCCTAATTATGATCTAAACCAATAAAAATATTGGCTACTGTATGTGCAAGAATTAATAATACATGACATATATGATGAACATAATATTAAAAGTACATAATATTTAGAAATTAAGTAGCATAATACCTAGCTTCACAATTTTTGCTAGGGGAATGCCTTCCTTTGTTCTTACATCTACCAATAGCATATGCCTCTTAAATTTTATGCCATTCCTTTTCGGAACATACAGAAATTAGTAGCAATCAATTTATAAATATAATGAGGTGGTATTTGTGCTCAAATGTTCTGTAATTACAAAGGCTTATTTAAAGTTATTGTAAATTCTGTCTTCGTTTTGAACAAAAATACGGTCAATATTTGAAGTATTTTTCAAGCAGTTTTTCATTTTCATTTTGTGTGTGTGTTGGGGGCGGGGCTGGAAGCAATCATGAGGCTTGAATTCAGGCTCTGGGCATTATCACTTAGCTTTTGAGCTCAAGACAAGTGCTTTACTACTTGAGCAAAAGATCAATTTTCTAGCTTTTTGGTGTTCAATTGGAGCTAAGAGTCTTACTGGCTTTCCTGCCTGGGCTGGTTTCAACCACAAATCACAATCTCTGCCTCTTGTGAGCAGCTAGGATTACAGGTGTGAGTACCAGCAACCACCTCAGTGCTTTCTTTTTTGAAGAATACATAATAGATTAAGCAACTCTCTCTTATCTACATTTTAATATCATTATTTTATTTAATGAAGGCTCAGGAGTCCGGAGGAAGATTGTGGGGATATAGCTGGGCTATATGTGAGCTCTCCCCAAGAAAACAGTTTTCACAGTTCAGGGAATAACTCACTATGGGAAAATCACACCTAGTGAGCCATAATAGTACAGAGATTCTGCCTAGAAAGGAAAAATTCAGGCAGTTTGCACCAGAAGACAGACTTGAGCATAATTGGCTGCCACAGCTGCTGACAACTGCTCTGGGACTGGACAGAGAATGATGGTGGACATCTCTTCTCCACTTCCAGAATGAACTGGAAGATCAGGACCCTGCTGACCACTGGCACAGATCAGGATGGGCCAAAAAGCCAAGGGAAACTGTGAATATCCCCACTCCTTCCTACAGAACAGCTCAAGGAAGGCAGTGCCTTCTCTCTGATACCAGAGAAGAACACCATATTTGATACTGGCATAGACTCTGCCATAACAGCTAGCAGATAATTCAGGGCCCAATAGCAGAAGGCACTATTTCTCTCCAGGGCAAGGATTTAGACCTGTGAGAGTCCTCTCCACCTAGGGGAAGGTTGCCCTGCTCAGGAGGAAGGAATGCCTCATAGGGCCAGGGCAGATCAACCTTAACTACCTGCTGAGTCCAGAGAGAGCTATTCTCCCCTGCAGTCAACAAAGGAATTCCACCCATACTGCGGCCAAAATGCCACAGCCAGCTGCAGGAATCTCACTAAAATTCATTAAAAATAAAAGAATAAATAAATAATAAATAAATAAATATAAATAAGGGACAGGGTATAAAAGCCCAGAGAGGATCCAGGTTAGAGGCCCAAAGGGAGCTCCCACTTTGGGAAAGACCCCTGACTACAGACTGATCAAAATCCCAACCACCCCCAAGCTCAGTCCCAGCAGCAACAAACTACAGAATCCAGACACCTCCTCATGGCAGCACAAAGGAATTTAAAAAAAAAAAAAAAAGCAGATTGTGCTTTTTAGTCTGGGAAGATGGTCACAAAGTCTCCAAGCCTGTAAAATAGAACTTTTTTCTGCTCACACAAACAAACTGATTTGAGAAAACAGCCAAGAACAGGAAAAAATGACCTGTAGTACAAGCAAATAAAAAATGCCATCAAGAGACTGGAAAGTGGACTTAGGGGAGAAATAAGAGCCCCAAATAAATAGAAGATGTTTTTCTTTTTCATTTATCCCCAATTACATTTTTAAAATTTTTTCTTTATTCTTTTCAAGTTCTTAAAAAAAATTGCTCCTTCTCTTCTTTTTATTTTTTGCAACTAGTTTTTTCTTGTGTTTTCTTTTTGCAACAATCCTGTTGGCTTTTCTTTCTTCCTCATTGCTATTCTGTTTACAATTGGATACACAGCATATGGTGACCACTAGACTGCCTCCATAACTATGTATAGACTTAACCCATAGTATAAATTGATCACCTAATTCCCTACAAAATATTAGTATTCCTAATTTTAGTATTATTATCTCATACATACACAAATGTTCTAATTTTTTAAAAAAATTATGTATATGTTTTCATCTTTTGTTTGAATTTTTCTCCTCCCTTCTTACTTAGAAGTTAGGTCATAATTCTTCCTTTGTTCCTTTCCTTGCTACATCCCTCTAATCTGATTTTTCTCCACCTATATTTCATTGTACATTTTAATCTTTCCCCTAAATACACTCCTCAACCCATTCAATTATTTCTACTAGAGGAACACCTATATATGATTGGGAACCACTAAAAACAGTGCAAAGATACCGCCTGAGTTTGGATTTTGTTTTAAAACTATGCTGAAGGGTGGTATTGAGCTTACTTACATATCCAACAGAGAAGCAATAGAGTGAATATCTATTTGTATTGTGTACCTCCAAAGTCTGTACAACCTCATGCCTCTGAGTTAGTGTTTATCTTAAAATTGTGTGCTGGTGAGGGGCTAGATGTACTTCTTTCTCAAATAAAGGAGAGATACATTGAAAACACCTATCTGTGAGTAAAACCTCCAAAGTCTGTGTAACTACAGGGCTGTGAATTCAGGTAGGCCATAAAATTGTGTTCTGGAGGGGAAGCAGAGATATTTTCAATTCCAAAAAGGAGAAATAGAGTGAAAATACCCATTTTGATTGTGAACCCCCTCTGTATCTACAATACTTTAGGTGGGGGCTTATCTTCGAATTGTAATTTAATGTGTAATTGATACACTCTCACTCCCCCAAAAGGTGAGATAGTGTGAAAATACCCATCATTGATTGTAAACTCCCAACTACATGACTATAGGTAGGTACTTGTCTTAGAATTATGTTCTGATATATAATTGGAAATATACTCACTCCCAAAAAAAGGTGAGATAGTGTGAAATAACCCATCATTAATTGTAGATCTCCAAAATCTTTGCAACCACAGGGCTCTGGGTTGGTACTTGCAAGCTAATGAGATATTAGATTTGCTTTCATTCCCAAATGGGCAGAACAAGCCACAGAAACACAAGAAAAATGGCAAGTCAAGGAATTTCAATTCCCACCCAAGACAAACAGGTAACAGAGAACTTAATAAAAAGAATCCAGAGGATACCTCTCAAAATGCTTTAGAACACTGGTAAATATGCTGAATGGAAAAACTGAAAGCCTACATAAGGCTATGTGTGAGCCTGGTGAGGCAAACACAAGATTAATAGAAGAATTAATGAAACCCACAACCAGAAAGATGAATGAATTTCAACAAAAGGAAAGGGAGTCCAGTGAAAGTATAAGCACTCGACTAAGGGATTTGAGAGTGAATAGGGGAAACCAAATCAAGGCTGCAAATAAATCCATACAAGAGCTAAAATAAAGCTTCAACAAAGAAATTGAAGCCATTAAAACTGAACAATTAGAAAGAAGGGAAATGAAAGAATAAACTAGACAGTCTGGACAGTAGGCTAACCATGCAGAAGATCATATCTCTGGGATAGAAGACAGCCTAGGCATTATGAAGAAAGTGCAGACAGATATTCAAAACAAATACAAAAATATGATAGATCTATTCAGCATATAGAAGACAATATCTGAAAGCCTATTTTAAAGCTAATGGGTGTAGAAGAGGACCTAGCAACAGAATCCAAAGGTCTAGGAAATTTATTTAACAGAATCTTAGCGAAGAACTTCCCAAACATGCAAATAGATTGGCCTATTCAGATACAAGATGCCTTTTGAACCACAAGTAAACCAGACTAGAACAGGACATCCCTCTACCACATTGTAGTCTGCACAGGATCAATAGAATCCAAGAAAAGGATACTTAAAGCTGTCAGGAAGAAAAGATCAATCACCTATAAATGAAAACCAGTCAGGATAACTATAGATTTCTCTGCATAGACCATGAAAGCAAGAAAATCCTGGAATGAAGTATGCTACACCCTAAAGACGAACAATTATCAACCAAGAATAGTGTACCCAGCTAAACTCTCCTTCATCACTGAGGGAAAAATAAAAACTTTCCACAGCAAAGGAAAACTGAAACAATATGTCTCCACCAAAACAGATATCTTACACATAGATATCTTAGGGCTGTAAGATATCTTACACATAGATATCTTAAAGATATCTTACACATAGAAAACCAATTAGAACATGATGAAGGCAGAGAAACAGCCCCCAAACAAAGAATCAGATAAAGATAGGCAGACCCTAAGTGACACAACCCCTAAAAAGTGGATAACATGACAGGAACTGCTTAACACCTCTCAATCCTAACTCAATATTAATAGATTTAACTCTCCAATGAAAGAAATAGAATCTCTGATTGGATCAAAAAACAGGATCTGCTGTCTTCAAGAGATGCACCTTCCCTACAAAAGCAAACATTCTAAAAGTGAAAGGCTGGAATAAAATCTACCAAGCAAATATTCCCCACAAACAGGCTGGAGTAGCAATCTTAATATCAGATAAAATAGACTTCAAACTAAAATTCGTGAGGAGAGATAAAGAAGGACTCTACATACTAATAAAAGGATCTCTCCTACAGAAGGATATAAAAATTCTTAACATCTATTCACCAAATACAGGAGCACCCAAATTTATCCAAAAAACACTACTTTGCCTAAAACCACACATGGATCCAAAGACATTGTTTTTTAATGACTTTAACACACCACTTTCCCTGCTGGATATATCACCTCGGCAAAAATTCAACAGAGAAACAGCAGATCTAAACAACTGCATAGACCAACAAGACTTAACAGACATCTATAGAATATTTCACCCATCAGCAACAGAATACATATTCTTCTTAGCAGCACAAGGAACATTCTCCAAAATAGACCACATTTTAGATCACAAAGCAAATTTGTCCAAATTCAGAAACATTGGAATCATGCCCTGAATTATCTCCGACCACAATGGAATAAAACTAGAATTCAACACCAAATGCCACCAAAGAAAATCCTGTAACACATGGAGGTTGAACAACACACTGTTGAACCAAGACTAAGTCATGGAATAGATTAGAAAGGAAATTCAAATGTTCATATTACTTAACAAAAAACACACAAATTCCCAGCTCCTCTGGGACACAATAAAGGTTGTACTTAGAGGAAAATTCACTGGTCTGAGTTCTTACATCAACTAATTGGAGAGATCACAAATCATCAATTTAACAAGGCACCTGCAGCTCCTTGAAAAAGAGTAACAAGCCACACACCAATCCAGTAGATGGAAACAAATACTTAAAATTAAATCTGAATTAAATGAATTAGAGTGCAAAAAAAGCATAGAAATAATAAAAAAAAGAGTTGGTTCTTCGAAAAAATTAGCAAAATTGACAGACCCTTAGCAAATGTTACCAGAAATAGAAGCAAACACAACCAAATAAACAAAATCAAAGATGAGAATGGAAACAAAACGACAGAAACAACCAAGATTCAGAACATTATAAGGTAATACTTCTCAAACCTTTTGCTAATAAGTTTGAGAATCTGCATAAAGTGGAAGAATTTCTAGCAAATACTGATATGCCCAAACTAAACCAAGATGAGCTAAACCAATTAACTACCAATATCTAGCATTGAAATAGCAACAGCAATAAGAGACCTCCCATCCAAGAAAGCCAGATAGGTTCACTGCTGAATTCCACAAGTCCTTCAAAGCAGAACTGAAACCAATACTCCTCTAACTCTTCAATGAAATTGAAAATGAAACTTCACTACCAGACTGCTTCTATGAAGCCATAGTAATCCTCATCGCAAAACCAGGCAGGGACTCATCAAAGAAAGAGAACTATAGGCCCGTTTCCTTGATGAACATCAATGCAAAACTTGTCAACAATATTTGGGCCAATTGACTTCAACAAGTCACAAAACAGGATTCATTCCAGGGATGCAAAGCTGGTTCTATATATGCAAATCAATTAATGTAAAACATCACATCATGAAGAGCAAGGATAAAAACTACATGATTATTTCAATAGATGCAGAAAAAGTATTTGGCAAGATCCAAGACTCCTTTATGATGAAAACTCTGTAGAAGCTAAGAATCCAGGGAAGATTTCTCAATACAATAAAGGGTATTTATGACAAACCTACAACCTGCATTATACTTAATGGCAAAAAGCTAAAGCCCTTTCCTCTAAATTCAGGAACAAGACAAGGATGTCCACTCCTCTTCAATTTAGTATTAGAGTGCCTAGCTAGAGAAATAAGAGAAGTTGCAAACATAAAGGGGATCCAAATAGGGAAAGATAAAACAAAATTCTCCCTCTTTGTAGATGGCATGATCTTGTATTTAAAAAACCCTATGGACTTGACTCCCAAGTTACTCGAGCTGATTCAAATCTTTGGCAAAGTAGCAGGGCATAAAATTAACTCTCAAAGACATTGGTTTTTCTGTAAGCCAATAATGAGAAGAGTGCAGCTGGAAACAGGAAGTCAACCCCTTTTTAATAACCCTAAAAAAAAGTAAAATACCTAGGAATTAACTTAAGAAGTGAAGGACCTCTATGATGAGAACTTTAAAAACCTGACAAACCTGAAATGCAAGCAGAACTAAGGAAGTGGAAAAATGTCCCATGCTCCTGGATAGGTAGGATTAAGATCATGAAAATGGCAATACTGCTAAAGGCTATCTACAAATTCAATGCAATACCCATCAATATCCCAACCTCATTCTTCAATGAAATTGAAGAGGCAATTCATAAATTCATGTGGAACAATAAAAGACCCTAAGTAGCAAAATAATGTTAGCAGAAAGAAAAATGCTGGAGGAATAACAATACCAGACTTCAAATTGTAGTACAAGGTCATAATAATCAAAATAGGTTGGTACTAGCACAAGAATAGACCAGAGGACCAATGGAATAGAACTGAAGAACCAGAAAAGAACCTACAAGCCTACAACTGCCACGTAAACTTTGATAAGGGAGCCAAAAAATAGAATGAAAGAAAGACAGCCTCTTCAGTAAATGGTGCTGGCAAAATTGGTTAAACACATGTAGAATACTAAAGTTAGAACCTTTCATATCACCCTGCACTAAATGGATCACACAACTCAGAGTAAAAGCAGATACCCTGAAAACATTATAAAAAGAAATAAGAGAAACTCTAGGGCTACGTGGTACAGGCTGGCATTTTCTTATTAAAGACCCAGAAACACAACAAATCAAAGAAAAGTTGGACAAATGGGATTGCATAAAACTGCAGAGTTTCTGCATGGCAAAGGACATAGCTAGCAAGATCAATAGAAAGCCCACAGACTGGATGAAGATCTTTTCTAGCTATACAATAGACAAGGGCATCATATCTAAAGTAGACTTAGAACTCAAAAAATTAAGTCACCCAAAAACAAATCCTCAAAAAAACAACCACCTGATTAATTAGTGGGATAAATACTGAAAGAGAGACTTCTCTGAAGAGGAAATAAGAATGGCCAATAGACACATGAAGAAATGCTCAACTTCTCTGACTTTAAAAGAAATGCAAATAAAAACAACATTGAGATTCCACCTCACTCCAGTTAGAATGGCTATCATCAAAAAGTGTAGTAACAACAGATGCTAGAGGGGATGTGGCCAAAAGGGAGCCCTACTGCATTGTTAGTGGGAATGTAAACTTGTTTAACCATTTTGGAAGCAGTATGGAGCTTCCTCAAAAGAATCCACATAAAGCTCCCTATAACCCAGCAATCCTACTTTTGGCCATATACCCAAATGAAAACAAACAAGGCCATACTAAAGCTACTATCACAACTATGTTTATTGCAGCATTTTTTACCATAGCTATGTCATGGAACCAACCCAGAGGTCTCTTCTTGAATGGATCAAGAAGATGTGAGATATGGATTATCTTCTCAGCTGAGTTGAAACTCTCAAACACTATGTACATATGATCATATAAAATAATGCTAAGTGAAATAAACCCCAAGAGATGAACACAAGAGGTCTGTCTTTGATGTTGTTGTTTTAAATGTACTATGTGATTCTTTTATTTTTTCCTTTGTATATTCCTCTTTCTGTTGTTACTGTACTTCATTTTGGCACCCTGCATCTTGTAAGCACATTTGGCTATTCTGGGAAGGGGAAGGGTAATAACAAAACAGTGAAACAAGGACACAGGATGACCCATTGCAACAATGATACCCACAAGACAGTATATTGGAAATGAACTTTACAACTTGGGGGTGGAGGCGGGGAATGGGGGAGGTGAGAGATGGAAGGGATAGTGGGAGAACAACAAGGGAATTGGTAACAATGTTCTACAAGAATGTACTCATTGCCTTACTCATGTAACTGTAACCCCTCTGTACAGCATATGTACAATAAAACAAATTTTTTAAAGGAAATGAGGGCTCATCATTTTTACCTTTATGCCAAACTTTGTTCCTCTGTTCCACCCAGACCTGAACTCCTCCCCACCCAAGAGTTCCTGCCATACAGGTGGCCACTCCCTCTCACGAGCATGCACCTACCTCACTTCCTGCACCCAGACCTTCCTGCTACCTGAATAGGGATGGATGCCATATGTGCTCCCTCTCCTGGGAAATATGGTCCCTCTAATAAACCTTACAATAATCTTCCTCATGTGCCTGCTTGCCTCTGCATGTTCCCCTGTGATGAATATGAAGGATCTTTTCAACCATTAACAAAAATGCATACAAACATTTGTCCTAATTTTTGTGATGTATTTTTCTCATAATGTTATAACGCAAAAAGTGGAAAGATAATGCATGTTGTCACATTTCATTTCTCTCTAGTAACATCCTGTATATTTTGAAAGAACAAACAGAAGTAACTAATGCCACCACAGGTTTATATGAAGTATTCTAGATATCAGAAAACATAATCTTCATAAATACTTAAATGTGAAACCTGGTAAGAATATAAATTGCATGAATATTATCTATGTAGTAATAATATAAAAGCATAAATTAAAACCTATATCACCTTGTGTAGTTTCTCTCTTACCTATGGGGCTACATAAAACTATATTTTATCAAATTTCCAAAAGACAGTTGTGTTTTATACTGCCTCTGTTAGTGTTACATTTTTGGACCAAAATGAGGAATTGGAAAGAAAACTCACATGTTTTCATGGAATCAATAAAATTATTATGGAGCATAAAAATATTTGATTTACTTAGAAAATCTCATGACAGATTACAAATGAAGTACACATTGTTTAATTTTTACTCAGTTAAATAAGGATGGTAGCAAGGATATCATACTGTTAGTTGGACTCACAAGTGGAAAATACTTGAAAAGTTATCTGGTAAAAAGCAGGTAATTGTTAGTCTCAGCCTTAACAGTAGATTGTCCTTTGTGTGACAAGTACTTGTATTTTTTCTTGATAAAAGACTTAAAAATATGTTATTAGATTTTTTATGTGACTAAACAAGGCAGCTAACTTTTCAGTAGCTATTTATTTGATTTGACTTTGTATTACTGTTACATGCATAGTATTTGATTTATAAAACCAAACATATTAAACTCAATGTAGAAACCAAAAACAAAATCACTGCTTAATTTGATGAGATTATTTAATTATTTCCATTCAGTCGGGTGAAATTTGAGAATATTTTGACTAATACTATTGAAATTTTCTAAATTATTACCATATTTGGCTTTTCTACAGCGTTATTTTTATTCTTCTACAAGTAAATATTTACTTGTTATTCGTACAGTATGATCCATCCCAGACACACTTCTCAATTATGTCTTTACTGTCTTTTGAATAATATTTTACTTTTCTAACATTGTGTTAAATAATGCTAATCTTACTTCAAAACCACAAATGTTCTGCCATTTCCAAGTGCATTCACAATAGCATTATTCACACATCAGGAAAATATAATAAAATACCCTACTTTTTGTATGTTATCTGTTTATTTATTCTCATAGCCAATATACCAGCTAGTTCTAATTTCAAAATATATCTTGAATGAATGTATCTTTCACCACCTTTTGCACTGATCACCAAATACTAGTTAGGAAAAAGGACAAGACCATGACTGGGTAGGATTTGTGGATGATTCTCTCCTTGTAGATATAACAAGCTAACAGCTGCTAACACAGCAGACAACCTTCACATGAACTCAGGGAATCAGGTGAGACTACTGTGACTGCTTTTCAATTCAACGAAATGAAAAGGCTTTTAAAGGTATTTAAGAAAAGATTTGCAGCCAAACACCGGTGGCTCACGCCTGTAATCCTAGCTACTCAGGAGGCTGAAATCTGAGGATCACTGTTCAAGGCCAGTCCAGGCAGGAAAGTGCGTGAAACTCTTATCTCCAATAAACCACCAGAAAACCGGAAGTGGTGCTGTAGCTCAAATCGTAGAGCGCTAGCCTTGAGCTGAAGAGCGCAGGATCAGCGGTCAGGCCAGAGTTCAAGCCCCATGACCAACAACAACAACAAAAAAAAAATTTGCACATCACCCTTCTTTTAACTCCAATGAGGCTAACACAACATAAGACACCTCCCCTTGAGAGAGAGAGAGAGAAAGAGAGAGAGAGGAAGAAAAACAATTTGCAAAGGATTCTTTGTGTAACTCTTTGTGTCACAAAGTTTGTTTGGAGTATATACAGTCGCAAAAGGGACATAGTCCCCATTCCTATACAACAATGGAAGTTTATCAGTAAATTTTATCAAGAAAAAGATGTGGCTAGAAATCAAAAGCCCTCTATACACTAAATATGGATTCTTCATATTTCCTTACTATTATTTAATGATTTCGGTCTTTTGCTCACACTGATGAATGGACATTTTCTACAACTTTCTGTTGCTGTTAAATAATGTTGTCTGAGTAGAGAAAAACATTACTTTTTATAATGAGTCAGGCATTATAGGGAACTGAGCCTTGAACTAGCAGAGACAAAATTATTGTTGAAGAATTTAAAGGCCTTGATTATTAATTAAAATATTTTCATTCAAGTATCTCTGAAGTCTACAACATGAAGTCTCTGGGATCACTGTAAAGTCTACTTTGCATGCAGAAATTTTCTACTGCTAATTCTATGACAACCTCTGAGGAAACAAAGCATGGGACTTGGACAGAAAACAAAACAAGTTTGGTTTTTATGCTATTATTATTTACACACTTAAACTCTCTCATCAATATCCATCTATAATCTCTGATGCTTCTCTCCTAAGAACCATGATTTTGTCCTGCATTTCTATTTCTCTGCTTCAGCACTGAAAAACACACTGTTCTAAGAAAGTTGAGTTGATGTCTGAGTCAAGCAGAAAAGGTTAGATAAGTTGATGTTAGGGAAATGAACCCCAAGATAAGTATTCAAATGGGTTTTTTTCTTTCATGCGATTGTTTCTAACATATTTATAAGATTATTTCTTTGTTGCTTTTATGTCCCTCCCCCACAGTATAACCACTGCTTCACTGTATTTGATGTTAGTATAATTTGTGGAGGGGAAGGGCAAAAACAAATCGTTTAAATAGGAATACAGGTGGACCCATTGCAACAATGAGATGTACAAGTGGTTATGTCAAAAAACGAACTTCACAACTTTGGTGTGGGGGGGGGAGGATCAGGTAAGGGGGGCGGTCAGGTGATGGGCAAGGATGGGAAGGGGAAACAAAGGAGGAGGCAATAATGCTTGATAAGAAATCTACTCATGGGCTGGGAAGGTGGCTCAGTGGTAGAGCACTTGCCTTGCATGCCTGAGGCCCTGGGTTCGATTCCTCAGCACCACATAAGCAAAAAGAAAAAAGCCGCTCAAGTGGTAGAGCGCTAGCCTTGAGCTGAAGAGCTGAGGGACAGCGCCCAGGCCCAGAGTTCAGGCCCCACGACCGGACCCCCCCCCCAAAATGAAATCTACTCATTAACTTGCCTATGCAATTGTAACCCCTCTGTATGGTATTTTCACAATTAAAAAAAAAAAGAGCAGGGGGGGGAGAATTGGGTGGGGGCCGGGGGGAGGCTGGGAAGAGATGTGAAGGGTAAACAAAGGAGGAGGCTGCAATGCTTGATAAGAAATGTACTCATTATCTTGCCCATGTAATTGTGACCCCTCTGTACAGTATGTTCACAAAAAATTAAAAAATAAAAAGATAAAATGGAGACCCAATTTTAGAAGTTTGTTTTCAAAGAAGAAACAACTTCTATTAATCCCAAAAGTTTACCATTATTTAAACAACTGATACATTTATATTATAAACAAGTTTAAAACTCTACAATGTGATTTAAGAACTAAGCTCGATATATTCTACAATAAGATGAAAAGAAACAAAAGAAGATTAAATAAATGGGTTACAAGACTATAAATACATATCTTGAATACAAAAATACCTTAACATGTATAAGGTATTATTTCCCATTGTAAATATTTTCCAATATAGTTTATAAATACATAATATTTTCTTATGAATTTTAAAAATCTTGTTTTATGTTACTGGCTTCT
This sequence comes from Dipodomys ordii, assembly GCF_000151885.1. Classification (NCBI taxonomy): domain Eukaryota; kingdom Metazoa; phylum Chordata; class Mammalia; order Rodentia; family Heteromyidae; genus Dipodomys; species Dipodomys ordii. The sequence continues at coordinate 12,101,923 of NW_012267232.1, forward strand.
AAATGTAATCGATAATTTATAAATAAATTGAGTGCATTAAAAAAAAGAGCAGAGTTGAATATAGGATTCACTCTGTATGCTTTTTCCAACTCAAAGATTTTAATACATCCTTGCTTCCAATAATTTTTGAACTTTTGTATTGTTTATTATATTTTCTTTCTTTTTTATTTTTTTTTTTGGGTTCCGGTCGTGGGGCCTGATCTCTGGGCCTGGGTGTTGTCCCTCAGCTCTTCAGCTCCAGGCTAGCGCTCTACCACTTGAGCCACAGCACCACTTCTGACTTTTTTCTTTTTTTGTTTATGTGGTGCTGAGGAATTGAACCCAGGGCCTCAGGCATTGAAGGCAAGCAGTCTACCACTGAGACACCTTCCTAGCCCCTGTTTATTATATTTCATATTCCATCTTCACTAGAAAAAAAACATAGAAACACTTGTAAAGAAAGAAATTATAAGAAGATAGGGCCAAATTAATGAATAATTATGACTTAAGAGAAAGATAATAGATTTTTATCTTCTCTAAATCTTAATTGGAATAAATCTCTAAATCTATGAAAAAAATACAATTAGAAAAGGGACAAAAATGAATCTGCTCTGCTTTGGGTTTAGGATTGTATTTCTAAGCAAACAAAACAAATGGGAAGCATAAATATCATGACAGATGCAAATCTTTCAAAACTCTTATAAATCAAACATATATATACATAATACCAGACAATAAACTGTGTAATGTCATATAATACTCTTAGTATAAAGTATTAGAAATATTAGTGATATGACAATGTGCCATATAATACAATAAGTAACACAAATATCATATCTTCAATAATCAAATGGTATGAAAGTTTTCAGTCAGTATTTAATATTCAGTGTTTTCTATGGTGAGTTCAATGAGCCATCCTTACTCGTTGTGAAAGAAAGCATGAAAGGACATGATTACCTGCAATGAAATTTTAGCATTACTATTTCCACAAATTTCCAAGTGTCAAAATATCTAGAGTAGCTTAGATACCAACCAAATAACAATTATTTGTGAGATCTCAAAATAAGCATAGATAATAATCATAGAATTGATGCTGCATTTACAAGAGAAAAGAGCAGGCAGTCAAACTTATAAATTTTTATTATGCTAACCTAAAACTGATTTTAAAAAATCATGATTCAAGTCTTTATATAGAAAGTCAACCTTAAATCATGCCTAGGTTTTTAATGTCTGTATTTGTACACCTGTCTTCAGAGATATGGGAAGAAAGATCTTAAGATTGTAACAATGCCTATTAATGAGCAGGAACAACATAAGAATTACTCACATAAATATTTCATTATTTACAAGTTTCCCATTTTAAACATATATTATTTTGTGAGAAGAGTAAAAATTTGTATCCTCTATTCCAGAAAGTTCATTATAAAATTAAAATATGAAGCAGTCTTTGCCTACTCCAGGAGGATATAACTGTATATCCTATCATTTCAACTGATGACGAGAAATGAATATCTGCACTAAAGCACTAGGATATAAAAATATTTATTTTTAGTCTTATTGATTTCTTCCTATTATTTAATATTATTTATTATATATTATTTATTGTATATTTTGCTTATTTATCCTTATTTAGAAAATATAAATGCACACATATATCTATGTATAGTATGTATATTTATATATGCATATTGTATATATTATACATAGTTTATTTGTATATATTACATGTATCTATCTATAATCTATACTATCTATATCTTTCTATATATAAACACACAATTTTTATTTTTATTTTTTTTGTCAGTCGTGGGGCTTGAACTCTGGGCCTGAGCGCTGTCCCTCATCTCTTCAGCTCAAGGGAAGTGCTCTACCACTTGAGCTACAGCGCCACTTGCACTTTTCTAGTGGTTTATTGGAGATAAGAGTTTCATGGACTTTCCTGCCTGGGCTGGCTTTGAACCATGATCTCAGATCTCAGCCTTCTGAGTAGCTAGGATTACAGGCGTGAGCCACTGTCGCGCAGCAAACACACAATTTTTATGTGAGAGTGTAAAATGTATAGTACATACAGATTTTGGTATGGCCAAGTTTGAATTCAGGACACAAAAATCTATAGAAAAAGGATAGGAAATATTTAAAAAAATGAAGTAACATGCAAATTTAGTTCTTTGTTGAAGTAAACTGTATTAACATCCAAGAGTTCTGCAGCAAAGTACTTCAGTTCATGATATACTTTATGACATAATGACATCCTCAAATGCTGGTACCAAATGGGGAAAAGTGACCTATTGGAATTTAAGCCATAACACTTGTTTCAGAATTTCCGCTGGGTCTATCAACCACCTGTTTAATGTTTTTAGCAACTGGTTGTGTCATAATAGAGATGGCAGCTGTTTGTTTCCACATTCCCCTAAGCTTTAGAGTCATGTAAAAACTGAGCAGACTAACTTTAGATATATAGTAGGCTCACCATAAAGTCAGCATTAAACACTCAGGATATCCATCACTATGAACACTTATTCAGTCTATAGCTGTCCTCTAAATGCTACAAAAAATAGACAAGCCAAAAATACAAAATGAAATTCCTATGTTTCATGATAAAAAGCATGAATTTAAAAATTCTAATTTATGTAAAGTACACATCTGTCACAAAAATTATCAATAAGACATGACATTTGCATCATCTAAATAACCAAAAAGTGAGAATAGAAATTCAAATCATTAGAAAAACCCCAAATATTGTGCCAGAACTTGAATTTGTAAAGTTAGTAATTTTCACAAAGCAATTTTAGAAAACTGAGTTTCTAGAATTTAAATCTCTGGTAAACAAAAATCAATCTCTCTGATACTTGAATAGACATCCTGTGTTTCAAGAAGCATTAGGGAAGCTAGGGTTTGTTGTTCACTCCTTATTAAATCATCATTTATTCTTCAATGATTTGGATTTAGTGTCTCCTAAAGTCTTTACGTGTTGAAGACTTGATACCCACCTAGTGGTGCTATAACCAGACATGGTGAAAGTTTTAGGAAGTAGATAAGGAGGGAGTTGCTTTTCTTCTCCTTTTTTTCAGACAACTAGGTTGGAATCCAGAGCCAGAATTACTTGGTTTACTTCATTACAACTGGGATTCTATCATTTAAACCACATGACCCACCAAGGACTTGGCTGGTCAACTGTTGACAAGTCTCATTAACTTTTCACTCTGGCCTGGCTGTGAACCATCACAATGCTCAGATCCTAGCCTCTTGAGTAGCTGCTTTTCCTCAATAGACAAGATGGTTCTCTTGTGCTCAGAACAGTAGTTTTGTTATTGACGTTCCAAAAGCAACATCTTAAATATGATGTTGTCCTTGTCTCCCTGTACTAAGGACCAAGTTGATTTGGTCCCTGGGACTAGAATAAGGTTTTCTCTAGGTTTAATGTTGATGGAGAGTGGGAATGACAGATTCTCTGAAACATAGGAGATCAACCATGCCATCCTGTCTCACCAAGAGCAGCCCTCCTCTCATGCATACCCTCTGCAGTTTAACAGTCATTGCCTTTCAGAGGATGCAGGGCAGTAAGCAGCTCAAAGAAAGCATCATACAAGGGGGGCTGGGAAGGTGGCTCAGTGGTAGAGTGCTTGCCTTGCATGCATGAGGCCCCCAGCACCACATAAGCAAAAAGAAAAAAAAGTCGGAAGTGGTGCTGTGGCTCTAGTGGTAGAGCGCTAGCCTTGAGCTGAAGAGCTGAGGGACAGCACCCAGGTCCAGAGTTCAGGCCCCCATGACCAGACCCCCCCAAAAAAACATCATACAAGCATGGGATATGCTGGGGCAGGCGTACTACACTAAGCCTTCCTAGAATCAAACATACTCATACACGTCAGAGACCGCATTAGAGTAAAGCACCAGAAAAGGCCCAGGAGTCATGTTTATGTTCTGAATTGGATCAATATGTTTAACCAATTCAATTCAGAGGAGAATTTTCACCTCCAGTTTCAGGTAAAACCAGACAGGAGGAGAGCCAAGCTGACCAATGTCTCAAATGTCTATTGGCATAAATAATTTCTTCAACCACAGAGTTTGTTAGGTTTATGTATACTTACTGCTAAAATTTTGAGTTAAAAATGCAAAACAGTGAATTTTCTGTACTACTGAGTTCTGATCCCAGGACAGCACACAGCAAGTATGAGCCATTGCACACATTTTGATTGTTTTTTTTTAATTTTTGAGATAAGATGGCATGAATTTTGCATAGGCTGGCCTTCTCTGCTCACAATCATTCGGTTTTAGTTTTCTAAGTATCAAGGGGATTTCAGGTGTACATAACAACTTCCAATTAAAATCTGGATTTTGTCAGAAGTAATTTTCTTGATTTTTGAGAAATTAAAGGTGTTATACAAATTTAGCTTCTTAATTTGGCCAATTTATAATGATTTTCAATGTGTCTTTCAAGACAGACTTTATCAGAGAAATGCAATTACTTTCAAAAGGTGTAGATTCTGAATATTTAAATATATACAAGCAATTTAAGAAATTGGAAAGTTCTCTAATCTATATTGTATTTTATTTCTTCTTTAAGCTCTGCCTAAAGAACCAGGTCATTTTCTTCTACTTAGTTGTTATTTTTCTCAATTTTATTGTCTCTATTCAGCTTCAGAAATTATTATATTGAGGATAACATACAATGACTTTTAGAAGATATCTGTGAATATCTTTTCAAAGTATATGGAATATCCCAGTTGCACGTTTAAAATAAATATTGTTACTTAATTTTGGAGTTCCTCTTCAAGACTCCTCCATTGGTAATTCACACAGCAGGTACCTCTCTTGCTGATTTCCAACTATTTATCTCCTAGAGGAAGTAGGTCAGAAAACACCGTGCAGTTTTGCTTCTGCCAGCCAGCACATTTAAAATACTCACTGGGGATCCGTGACCAAAAATATAGTCAGATTATCAGCACTAACTACTGGTCTTAATGCCTCCATGATTTTCTTCAAAGTTTCATAGTTCTGCAGTGACGAGCAATATTATCTCAGTTACAACTAAGGAGGCCAGCACTGTAGACATGGAGGGACTAACCCAAATTAGCCATAGGGGAAAAAATTGGCCATGATTTTGTTCCTTCAGAGGATTTCTGTAACCAAAACATTTTTCGTCAAGTACAAATATGATTAGATTACAAATGGCAAGTGAATGAAGAACAACTCATGGAAGGCTGAGTGTGAATATCTTCCAAAGACTTTCCTCAGGACTGCTGACACCTAATCCAATTAAATAATTGTCTCAATGAGTTGATTTAAATAATAATCATTAAAGTAACTAAAATATTTGTAATTATCCTTCTAATAAAATTTATTTCACTAATATGTTCTCTCATTTCGCATTGTAATTATATAAACTGTAGATATATCCAAAATCCATAATTAAAATTTTGAGTACTTTATATACTCCATGGTGTGTGTAGGTATGTGTGTGTGTGTGAGTGAGAGAGAGAGATAGAGAGATAGAGAGATAGAGAGAGAGACAGAGAGAGACAGAGAGAGAGAGAGATCAGGCTTAGCATGGACTTGGCTTTGAAAATCTTGTTTGGCTTTTTTGCTCATCATTGGTGCTCTATCACTTGGGTCATGCATCCAACTTAGCTTTTCAATGGATAATTTAAGGTGGGGTCTTCCAAACTTGTCTGCCCTGCCTAACATTGAACTTCAATCCTTTAGATATTGGCCTCTGGAGTTTCTAGGATTATGGGCATAAGCCATTAATGCCCAGTAAGAGAATCAATTTATAAGTGTTAGACATATTACAGTACAAACTATTAATGAAGGGGATGCCAATCAGAAATTTCACTGGCACAAAGACCAGATGTAATGTTATATGGTACTGCACATGTAAGGATCCTTTGCTAATAGCAGGGTCTGAAAAGACATGCAATATACAAAATCTATGCAATTGGTATAACACATGGTAAGAAGTCCCCAGGTTTTGTCAGGTGTAACCTATTCCTACTAATGATAATTTATGTATAGCTTTAGATTTTCTAACCAATGAGCCATCATATATATAATGAAACCATAGACATATAAATTCTTACATCATAAATTTACAATGCTTAATTCAGCACGTTGACTGATGATAGTTTGTGTACTGGTGTTAGTTTTAATTCTAAAGTCTGGAACATGTAAGATGAATAAATCCTAATTAAATTAATAAATGCTAATTCTCCATAAATATCTGCTTTCTTTGGATTGTTCATGGCCATAAAAAGCATTTATTCTGAGATATTACACTATTTCATTAAACCCACAAGAAGTCTTTTACTATGTAGAACTCTCAACTCTGGACTTTCCAGACTCAAAGATCACAAGAAATAAACTGATTTTCCTTGTAAATTACTCTGTTTTAAATATTCTGTGGCAATGAAAAATTGATTAAGACACTCGTCCTACAATGGGAAACAAATATTTTCTCTTCATATTAAAAGGGACAAAGAAAGTGGTGCCCAAAATAGACAATACAATCAGTCTTTCAGTTTTTATGATTTTCCAAACACAGTACACAATCCATTATTTTACCATATATTTTATTTTCCTTAAAAAAGCATCCACTTACTTATTTCATGAAGTGCTAAGTAAACTTGCCCTAACTATGCTCCTTGGCGCATTAAAAAGTAGTAAAATCAATTAATGTGACCATTACGTTCTGATTCATAATGTGCACTCTAAGTGTCCAATTGTAAAAATGTTTCCTTCCAGGTAATTTTTATAAGTGCTTTTGAGTTTTCAATAGCTTTTACAGTCATGCCTATGATAATGTTTCTTTGCAGTTGGCCTAACTGTGGAAATGAAGTGCAGCAATCTGCAAGGCAACATATTTGTCTGTACTACTCAAAACAGATCATCACTCATAAAAGGTTCATCTGCAGAGGTATTTGGGAAAGGTCATATACTTGCCAGTTAAATACATTTCTTTCCAAAATTTAGCCAGTGTAATGTAAGATATTATATTTTTGGACCATGGAAGTGGGTATTTCTGCCAACCAATTTCAACCAACTGTAAGTTTTTTTGGAATTTTTCCTCAAGTGCCAGTGGAAAATATATATGTTCCAATATCTCCATTAAATTCTCCTAGCCATTAGAACATGAGGTGGATATTAGATCAACCATTTTATTATTATAATAATTTGTATTTCCCTCTTTGTATGTTTGCTTAAAATATATTACAGACCAAGACAAATCATATTATATAGCTTAGACTAAGTTTTAGTAATTTTTTTAATCTGCCACTTTCCTGTATGACAGGAAAGTAGCCTATCAATGAGCATTGAAATAAAAATAGAGGGTAAGTGGAATGGATCATTGTTTAGCTAAGAGTAATAATTCTGTGGGTTTTTGTTGTTGTTTTGTTTTGTTTTTAGGTTGATCTTACTGCTCTGGAAATTCTGGAACAAAGCTAGAAAAGTGTATGAAGAAATTGATCACTAGAAATACCTCTGCATTTATTTTTTGTAGAAGTCATTTTTCATGTTATTAACATCAGTTATTTGTTAAGAGTGGTTTCCTTTCGACATGTTCACATCTGCATGCGGTGTACTGTGATCAAATTCATTCTCCTTGTCACTTCCACTCATCTTTTCCTTCCTCTTTTCATACCAATTTCAACAAATACATTGTTCCATTTTCACACATATACATATAATATTTTTTACCATAGTCACACTCCTTCACGCTCACTGCCCTCTTTTGTCTCTCTGGTACCCACACTTTGGACACAACCTGTTCTACCTTGCAATCAATTTTCTTTTCAGTTTATAATAATCATTTGAAGAAAATTTTCTATGTTATTGCATAAATGCATGTACAGTATTAAAAACAGTTTAAGTCCCTTGATTCCCTTGCCTTCACCATCTCCTCTATCTATTATTTAATGTCTTTTAGGATGTTTCAGTTTACTATCATCATTCACATCATTTCATGTCAGTATTCTCATCCTCTAACACCCAATTCAAAAATAATTTTATTTACATCTGGGCTAAGAAGACAACAGAGATAATTAATCTATTTTATTATTTCTATAACTTTTATTTTAACTTTTTTGTTTCCTTGTTCATTTATAAACTAGTGGAATACTTATGATGAAGCATACAGAAATAAAATTTTGATTCTGATTGTTACTTGAATCAGATTAATCAGAATCAACAGGTTTGTCTAAAAAGTTAATCTTAGTTCATATAATAAGTAATATAAAAGCATTCTCATACTCTAATCAACCACAAAAATTCATATGAAACAATAAAAGACCCCAAATAGTAAAAACAATCCTTAGCAGAAAGAACAGTGCAAGAGGAATATCAATACCAAATTTCAAAGTCTACTACAAAGCCATGATAATCAAAACAGCTTGGTACTGGCACAAGAACAGACGTGAGGACCAATGGAACAGAACTGAAGACCCAGCAATGAACCCACAGAACTATACCCACCTTAACTTCAGTAAGGGAGCTAAAATACAGAAGGGAAGAAATACAGCCTCTTCAGTTAAAATGGTGCTGCCAAAAGTGGTTAATCATCTGTAGGAAACTAAGGCTAGATCCTTCATATCACCCTGCACCAGAATCAACTCCAAATGGATTAGAGACCCCAAAGTAAAAACAGGTGCCCTGAAAACATTGGAAGGAAGAGGAGAAACTCTAAGGGACCTTGGCATAGGCTGACATTTTCCTCATAAAGATATAGAAACACAACAAATCAAAGAAAGTTTGGACAAATGGAATTGCATGAAACTGCAGAGCTTCTGCATGGCAAAGAATATAGCTAGCAAGATCAATAGAAAGCCCATGGATTGGGAGGAGATCTTCACAAGCCAGACAGTGCACAAGGGTCTCATATCTAAAATACACTTCGTACTCAAAAAATTTAAAGCCCATAACAACAAATCCTCAAAAAACAACAGCCCGATTAATAAGTGGGCTTAAGACTTAATTAGAGACTTCTCTGAAGTGGAAATAAGAATGGACAATAGGCATATGAAGAAATGCTCAAACACATATTGTGTTTCATACTTCATATTAGCATATTTAAGTTAATCAAAGTATTACAGAAAAAAATCAATCTGAGCAAGTTAGTATAGTACTTATATATGGTTTATCAATTGAAGAATTGTAGAAAACATATAAAAATGTAATAGAGAACTTTTAAATTTATCATAACATTTGGCTCAATTCTGAGATTAAAGTATTGAAAAGAAAAGGCCATTTGTCCAACATCTATAGCCATGGTATACTAAGAAAAAACTGGAACTAATCTATTTTTTCAATATCAAATATTTAATTATGGAACAAAATTAATGGAATGCTTGGCAGCATAATGAAAACTACAGAGTAAGACAAAATTGTTTATAAAATATTTAGTAAAAAAAAATTGTCCAATGTTTTTATGAATATGTAAATATATTATGAATGAATAGGCTAAAACATAAATATTATAAATGAAAAATCCTGTCAGATTTTGCTTAATGGTAATTTCTTTTCTTTGTTTTTAATTTAAATGTTTTTCAACATCTTTAATCATGTTAACTTTCCCTTTTTGTTAAGGAATTGGAAAATTGTAAATGTCCCTTTCACCAGCAATAAATACAATAAAGTAGAATCTCTTGAGGCATTAAGTCTCTAAAGTCTACCATATAAGTAGGAAATGGTGACATATTTCAGGCTAGACATGACAAGGGTTTGGATCAAGGTACAAAGTGAGAATAGAGAACTAGAGGCTCTGTTCAAGTGGCAGAACATCGGCTATAAGCAAGATAGTTGAATAAGGCCCTAAACTCAAATCTTGGAGAAAGAAAGAAAAGAAAGAAAGAAAAAGAGACAGATGGGGGGAGGGAGCAAGAGAGGGAGAGAGGGGAAAGAGAAAGAGAGAGGGGGGGAGGGAGAGAGGTAAAGACAGAGGGAGGGAGAAAGGGAGAGTGGAAGTAAAGGAAAAAAGAAAAAAGAAAGGAAGAAAGGAAGAAAGAAAAAAGAAAGAAAGAAAATTATAATACAAAAAATAAAATAAAAATAAAAAAGAATGACCAATACACACATGAAGAAATGCTCAACATCTCTACCCATAAAAGAAAAGCAAATCAAAACATCATTGAGATTCCACCTCAACCGAGTTAGAATGGCTAGAATGAAGAAATCTAATAACAACAGATGTTGGAGGGGATGTGGCCAAAAGGGAACCTTACTGCATTGTTGGCGGGAGTGTAAACTTGTTCAACCACTTTGGAAAGCAGTATGGAGATTCCTCAAAAGAATCCACATAGAGCTCCCCTATGACCCAAATCTCACTTCTGGGCACATACCCAAATGAAAACAAACAAGGCCATACTAAAGCTACCAACACAGCTAGGATTATCGCAGCATTATTCACTATAGCTAAAATATGGAACCAACCCAGTTGCCTCTTTGTAGATGAATGGATTATGAAAATATGATAAATATATATGCATATATAAACATATATATATGAATTATATATATATATATATATATGAATTCTATACCTCCATCAGAAAGAATAACACTGTCACATTTGTTAAATAGAAAGACTTGGAAAAAAAAACGTAGTAAGTGAAGAATGCCAGGCCCAAAGAAACATAGGTTCCATGGTTTCCCTTATTTGCAATAACTAGTATATGTCTAGGACATGCAGAAAAGGTCAACAGCTATGTACATATGACCATATAAGATGATGCTAAGCAAAATGACCGCCAGATAGGGACACAAGAGGTTTTATCTTTGTTGTTGTTGTTTTAATGTACTTATAATGTACTGTGGGTTTTTGTGTTTCTTTTGTATATTCCTCCCCCATACAGTTTTCACTGGATTTGCTTTTGGTGCCTTGCATCTTGTATATACAGTTTTGTAATTTGGGGAGGAGAAGGGACTTGGTTGTGGGGGATGAAAGAGGTGTTAGGGGAAATACAAAGAAATGGGAAACAATGCTCTATATCAAATGCACTCATTACCCTACTCATGTAATTCTAACCCCTTTGTACGGTATCTTTACAATAAAAATACATATTAAAAAAGAATGAGGGGATAAAATGAGCCGTTATGTAACATATACAAATCACATAAAGTCCAGAATATTTTATTTCTTATGTAGAGCATTATAGTCTTGTATTTGATTTTTGGAAAAAGGTGTTGTAATGAAAAAAAAACAATCAAGATCAAAGAAACATGGAAAGTTTCAATATCACTCAATTCTGAGGTATAACCACAGAATAATTTACTTTATTATCACTTCTGTGCTTTTTGACTTATTCTCCTGTTATGTATCATAGGATCAATGCTATTTTGTAAACAATCTCAGCAGAAATCTGTTTTTTCAGTTGATTTGGTTTAGCAAAATATCTTTCTGTGGTGTTTAATACTTAAGATAATTCATGTAGATCACAGTGTTCAGTTTCAAACAACTGCACCCTAAATAATTGAAAAGTAAGATAATTCAACAGAAAGCTTAATATTTACACTAATCAAAGCTTGTATCTGACTCACAATGGGTGAACTTATGTTTAGTGATCAGAGAGCCTGTAGAAGCTTTATGCAAGAAGGTTTATGCAAGACTTCCACCATCACTTCCAGTTGCTATTCCATAACATATTCAACTAGACAAAAACTAAAAAAAAAAAGTGTTAAAAATCTATTTCTGCACTGGAATCTCAGTCCATGCCAACTGGAAATCATTTTGTTATAATGGAATGTTGCAAAAAATAGAATTATCCAAGTAAGTTGCTCCACATCCCAGCCCCTTTCTTCTCAGCACAATCTAAATCACTGTCTTTATTTTTGCTGTGAAAAAAATATAGGTCATGTCAGGCCTTGTTGAATTGAGTTTAAATGCCCCCAAACATCAGAAGAAGCAGAGAAGATGCAATGTATTCAACATGACTACTTGCTTGTTCTAAATATGCCAAAGAACCAGAATCATACTCTTGACATTCCTTGCCAGTATGTAATTCACAAGTGCAACTCATTTAGTACAAAGGTGAGCAGTAGTCTTCCTAGGGAAGCAGGTAAATAATCTTCCTTGGATATACTCATAGATAATACATAGAATTTACAATGACCATTAGTTCTTTATTAGTAAGGAAAATTAGTCTCCCTTGATGGAAAGCAGTAATACAATAACTTCAACAGTTTTCCTTTTCAAAGACCACCTGTGTCCTCTTAATACAATTTCACTTCTAAATTAAGAAAGCTTATGAGAAAAGTTTGCTATCAGTTCGATAAAATTGTGCCTCTGATCAGGCTTTGGTCTCATACCTTGCCAGTCAGTCTCTGAGCATAGAAGGTACTCAATATCATTGTTTACAATTGAGGACTTATACTAGTCGATTCTGTGCAATCTAGTCAATTTCTTTACACAGCAAGTCAATTTGTCATGTTCCAAACATGTAGTGCAGCTTGTCACTGGAATTTTAAAATTTTGCAAAGGGTAATTATTATTATTATTAGTCCAATCTGTATTGGGAGAAGGGCCTTGTATATGAAAAGGAAATGTTGCACTTGTTTTTTTGTTTGTTTGTTTTATTTTTTTGGTTTTGTTCACTGTTCAAAGTTTACTGGGCAGTAACCTCACTAACCATGCTTTAAACTTTTTTATGTTTTCCACATAGGAATCATTCCTGGGAAGAATTATTGTGTAGAAAGCTTAGAAGGAGATTCAATGAAATGCTAGTACAAAAGAGAGAGTTAGAAAGCTAGTTAATTAGATCGGATACACTGATTGTAAGCTAGAGCATAGATTGCTTTGAAAAATATATCTTTTAAGTGCAACTAGATATGTCTAATAAAGATGAATAGACCACAGTTTAAAAAGTGAGTTTTGTTTTCTCCTAATTAATTTTAGCATAGTTTATTGAAAAATGAAACTTTCATTCTTGGCAAGTACCATCTCTTCAGGATTACATTTATAATATTTATACTATTTTATCTTACATATGTAACACAGTATCATAAAAATAATTGGAAAATACCAAACTCTTCCATGAGGAAATAACATAATTCGTTAAAAATATAAAAGCAATTAAAATACTGTTGTTCCCGAGAATTACTGACAAACTGCATTACTAAAAATACTATTTAATGAGAGCAAACAATAATAAAGAACATGAAAAAATGAGGCAGTTAACCTCAGTTAATTTCATGATGGCATAAAAACAGAAACATACAAAATCAAGGTGAACATTTGATATAAATTATAGCCATCATAATTATTAAAATGGTGTATGTTGTACTTTTAAGAGTACATTGTTTAAGTGCAGTGAAAAACATTCATTAATTGTTTACTTAGCAATAAATAGACTTGAAGTGAGGATTCTGAGAAAAAAAAACTCATTCACCAAATGTGAAAATAAGAAATTAAAGGTATTTGTAAATTTTTTCTAGTTCTTTGAAAAGAGTTCTGCTTTGTTTTTGCCTTCATGTATAGACTATCAATAACATGGTAGGTTAGAAAGTTGTTTGTTGTTGTTATTGTTTGTGTGTGTGTGTGTGTGTGTGTGTGTGTGTGTGTTTTCTGTCAGTCGTGGGTCTTGAACTCTGGACCTGGGCTCTGTCCATTAGCTCATCTGCTCAAGGATAGTGATGTATCACATGAGCCACAAAGCCACTTTCTGTTGTTTTTTTTTTTCTGGTGGTTAATTGGAGATAAGAGTCTCATGGACTTTCCTGTCTGGGCTGGCTTTGAACCATGATTCTCAGATCTCAGGCTCCTGAGTAGCTAGGATTACAGGCATGAGCCACTGGCACCCGGCAGTGTGCCACCATTTTGAGATGGAAAAAAATGACTTTCTGTATCTATTTGGCACTCATCATGTATGTAATATATAATTATTATGTATCTTTATCAGTGAATTACAAATACTTGTTTATACTTTTCTCAATTTATAAATCAACCTATAAAGCAATTTATAAAGGAACTAATTTCATCAATATATCATCTGAAGAGAGAAAACAAGGCAGGTTGCCTTGTTTGTAAAGAGAATGAACCTTCATGAGACAAACTGTTTTTGTACACCAGTTGAAAGGAAAGTGTTATTCTGTCAATAGTATTTCTCATGTCTCATTCATTATGATTCTGAATGCTTGTGTTGTCTATAGATCTTCAATCATTTTTTTTTTAATTTTCTAGGTTATTTTCCCCATGAAGTCTGTCAATATACAACATAAAGCACTCAAATGTTTACAAGCTTCAGCTAACAAAGAAACACTAGATTTCCCATAATAGACTTTAATGGGCTATAAACTAAGAACCACCCATAAACTAACAGTATCATAAAGATTCTAACCTATTTGGGTTTCAGTTGTAATGGGTTCTCAAGAACCCATAGGAAGTATGATGGTGGTTTCTGTAACCATTTATCTCCTCAAAGATGAAAATAGATTTTGGGTTATTTTCTCAGAAGAATTTCCATAGATTTAGAGGAATTAATTTTAAAAATCTCCTTTCCTTTATTTAATTCTCTTTCTCTCAGCTTTTCATATAGTAATATGTATTATAGGATTGTTGTTTCTTAAAGAGTAGGTGAAAGAATAATCAAGGTATTTACAAGGTATTAAATTAGAAGATGGTATAATACCCTGGCCTCATCTCAGTAGTGATAATTGTTTATGTAAAGATTAACTATCTGAATGGTTTTTCAAAGTTGTTTTTCAGGATTTCCTGTAAAGATTACTCTTTGTCCTCTGTTTTGTGCTCTCAACAATAAACCAAAACAACTTCTTGAAATTTCTTCAGAATATTTTATTTGAGGTTGCAAACATGGCAAAACTCCTCTTTAAAATTTCTAGACTTGAAGATTCTGAAAAATGATGGATATTTTTATTTCTTGATACCTTGTAAGGCATTTAGTTTAGCAGAGTGGTTTTGACCTTTCTTATCTTTCACCAAAGATATGTTGAATTATGATGGTAGAGTCTGGCAAGTTCACCTTTGCCCTTCACAAGCTGAAAAGTCAAGTGAATCTTAGAACAGTGAGCTCTTAGAAAATAGACATAGATTGGCACCTCATGTCCAAGTGGATTCAAAGGAAAAAAAATTCTTGCAATAGTGACAATAATTATCTTTTCTGGAAGAGAAAAAGAAAATCTCCAGCTCCTGATATTTAGAGAATATATAATCAGTCTGACAAAACCTTCCTTGAGATACTAATGAGTATCAGTGTAAAATGTTAAATACGTATACCACATAGAATTGTCACATCCTGGTGAGAGAATAGCATCTTAGCATCGGTGTTTAAAACATGACTAACAAGACTAAAAGTATTGGTATCAACTAGACATATGGTAAAAATTTAGAATGTTAGTCCCAACTCAATCCTACTTAATGTGAATCAGTATTTTTTGAGTATCAATCTTAAGCACATACATCACAAAAATGAGTTCATACACATTTGCAATCTATAACTGGATCCAAAGCTTAGCTAAAACTATATTCCACAGTACAGTAAATGAGAAAGAGTTTTTGTAATAATTTGAAAGAAATATGTATCTTGAAATTTATCAGTAGCTAAATTTTAGCTTAGTAAGTGCTGTCTTAAAAATACAATTTTACTTTGAACTCTTGTAGTGACTTCATATAGCACATGTATACACATTGTTATATTTAGCTTATGGTACATATTTAAACAAAATAATAAACAGTGATTATAGTTACATTACAATGTTTTGTCTGACAGAATTATAAAATATAATGATAAAAGTCAGACTTGGTTTAATTATGATGAATGCCTATAGCAAAATTTTACAAGAACAAGAGTATAATAACTAGTAAGTATAAAGTTGAGAATTGAGTGAATGCTTCTAAGAAGGCTGGATGATTTTTTTTTTTGTCATGGCGCTTGACTTCAGGGTCTGCCTAGATGCTATCTCTGAGCTTTTGCTCTCAAGGCTAGGACTCTACAACTTAGATCTTCAGCTCCACTTCTTGTTTTCTGGTAGTTAATTGGAGATAAGAGTATCCAGAGACTTTCCTGCCTGAGCTGATGTCAAACTGTGATCCTCAGATCTCAACCTCTTGAGTATATAGGATTATGTGCATGAGACATTAGCTCCTGGCTAGGGTAATTTTAAGCAGCTGTTTTGAAAGGGTGTTCATGGGGAATAGGGTACTACAATCTTCTCATATACCTGCCATAACTGCAGATTTTGAGTAAAAAAAATACACATTTTGTTCTTGTGTAATGTTGAATCAGATCATTAATTTTTGGTAGTAGTATAATGAACTTTCTCACCAAAGATGCCATTAAAATTTCTGGAAATATCAATTGAACAGTCATCTTACTGTCTAATCAACTTTATGCTCTCCAGGAATTCTCATCTTTTACAGTGTTTTTGCTTCACATTTCATTGGTATATAGAATTTTGTGAATTTTTACAAGGAAGAAGAGAGTGAATTCCTGGAATCCTTTCCTTTTCATACTATCTACTCTCTCAACTTCAATGTCAAAGTGGATGAAGATTCTAGGAAACTTTCAGGAGAATGGAACTCTTCTTTAACCAAATAGTCTTTAGAATTGGCATTTAAAGTAAGGAGACTAACCTGTGGAAACTTGATTTTAGTTCCAACTGTTAAAAATTATTACAATCTGCAGGAATATTGCTTACCACCACTCAGTCCAGCGAGTTAAGGACATATACAAATAATATTTTCAAATCTCTTCCATTCTGGCCTAAGGATCTTCAAATTTAAATTTAAATTTTGATTTTAAGGAAAATGATCTCAAAGGAACCAGTTCTGGGAATTCAATAGTAATTAATTTCTGCACTTTTGAACCACTCATGATAGAAAATTCATTTATGATGAGTGATAGAATTTATAGTACAAGTATTGCAAGTATTTCAATGTAAGCAATAAACATTCAATTATCAGTAGGTCTAGGTAACTAGAAGAACTTCTCCTAGAAGCAAAATTGCCACATTCTTTTGATAGCAACATCATCTACAGTTTCTGTAGAATACAAGTTCATTGTTACAGAGCTTTTTCCATAGCACAATATTGCAGTAACTGGGCTATGTTATTTAAAAACTATTTTATGAGCTCTGAAATTAAAAACCCTTCAATAATCAAGGTATGGAGCACTCAAAAGCACAAATTAAGGAATATTCTTTACTGTCTATTTTTTTTTTAGTTTTAATTTTCTAAATTTTCTTCACAGTCTTTTCAATGGGCAGATATGCATCAGTTAGCATTCCTATTCATATTAATGAAATCACCTAATGTTGACAAGCTATGGAATGGAAAGCATTACTGAATATATTTTATTGAGTCATGTTTCAGTGTTTTACTGAATTTGAAAAGGTTGTGAGAGGATAAATCAGCTTCTGCTCCCATTTCATTACAGAATGTAATCTGCTTGCTCTTTCTGTCCCCATTACCAGAGCTCACCTTTTAGTCTATCAATACCACCTGTTTTTTTGCTCATTTGTTTGTTTGTTTGAGAACTCAATGATGTTCTTCCCTAGGGACATTTATTTTACTTCTATTGCTTGTACCAATATATTTCACTTGGTGCTTAGAATAGCCCGTTATTTTTTCTGCAAGTTTTCATAAGAATATAACTGGGATGGCTCTATGGTATGTTAAAAAATCATGTCAAATCTTAAACACAATAGCTCACAATGTCCTATTATTTTTGACATAGGGAATTCAAAAAGTAGTTAAGTTAAAATTATAATATAGTGATTACCATTGGCTGTGGTCAGGATTGATCTCAGAGCCACAGATTGCTAAGCAAGTAAGACAACACTTGGTCTATGGTTCTAGTCTTTGGATTTTAGTTTACTTTTTTAGATAGGGACTTATTAATATTTTGCCTCATATTACATTCCTGTTGTGCATGTTTCCTGAGTAGGTACAAAATAATGAATATGTCTACCCCTTACATATAAACATTTTTAAACCACTATAGAGTTTTTTGTATACAAGTTCTTAACTTTTACATAGCCTAAAATATAATTTTAATTATTATAAATACTGTAATACTTTTAAGCACCTTGGTCCACAATTTATTTTTAAATTAGTTTTATTGTCAGAGTGATGTACAGAGGGGTTACAGTTACACAGGTAAAGTAATAAGTACATTTCTTGTTGAACAATGTTACCCTCTCCCTTGATTTTCTCCCTCTTTCCCTCCCTCTTAGTTAACCCCCCCACCCAAGTTGTAAAGGTCATTTCCAACATATTGTCTTGTAAGTATTGCTGTTGCATTGGTTTGACCTGTGTCCTTTGTCTCACCATATTGTTGTTCCTCTTCCCTTCCCTAATTCAGCTAAATGTATCTACAAGACACAGGGTACCAAAATCAAATCCAGTGGCAACAGGGGATAAACCAAGGGGAGAAATAAAACAAAAGGAAAAAGAAATAACCTCAGAAGTAGACTGTTGGTGGGAATGTACACTTGTTCAGCCACTTAGCAAACCAATATAGAGGTTCCTCAAAAGACTAAACATAAAGCTGTGACCCAGCAATTCTACTCTTAGCCATTTATCCAGTTTTCCACAAACCAGGTAACATGAAAGCTACCATGTCCACTGTAGCATTCTTTACCATAGCTAAATTATGGAATCAATCCAGATGCCCCTCAGTTACATATGTCAAATAATGAGTGCATTTCTTTTTAAACAGTGCCATTGTTTTCTCATTTTCTCTCCATTTTTCACTCCCGAATTCTTTCCTCCATAAGTTGCACCATTCATTTTTCAACATAGTGTCTAATGGGTACCACTGCTGAGTTAATTTCTGTGCTTCCCTTTCCCCTCCCAAAAACAGATAAACTTTCATACAAGACAAAATGTACTGAACTCAACAAAAATGACAAACGGGGAAAATGAAAAACAAAACAAAATATCTGGAGTTGATTTGTTCATCTATGAAGAATTGTCTAATTATATTATTTTTCATGCAGCTATATAAATATGTAATCTATTTCTAGACTTTAATAATCATCCAATTGCCAAATATCTGTTCTATACTACTTTTACCCTGACATATTAACTGATATATTACAATGACTTGTAAATTTAAACATTTTGAAGTAATTTTTATATGATTTCTTATTAAAGTATTTGTACAAAGGAGTTAACATTCAACAAATCAACTTGTAAGTTGATTTGCTATCTCCCCTATATCTTCCAATTTATTATGGCAAATTTGGGGGGGGGTTGTGTTTTGTATTTATAGTGAATCTACAGACAAATTTGGGAAAATTTACAATCCATGTACTGACTCTCACAAGTAACATGTTTTGTCTATCTTTTAATTTTTTATTGAAAAGAGTTGTATAAAGGGGTTACACTTACACAAGTCAGATAGTGAGTACATTTCTTTTGGAACAGCATTATGCCTTCCCTCATACTATCACAGTTTTTCCTCTTCCGACTTCCCTCTCCCCAAAGCTGTACAGTTCATTTCCAACAGGTTGTCTGGTTGGTTTCACAGATGATTAGGTTCATTCTTTGTCCCCCCATTTCTGTATTTTCCCATTCACCTTAAATGAGATAAACTTATATTCAAGGCAAAGGACACAACAATCATGAACAGGGACAGAAGAGACTGAGCCAAAAAAAAAAAGAGAAAAGAAAAGGAAAGAAAAGAAAAGAAAGCAGGAAACAATACAATAAAACACCTTTTGCTTCCTTTCCTTGGAGTTCATTTCTGTAAACATCATTTTATATGATCATATGCAAATAGCAATTGTGCTCTTGCAATCCTCTCCTAAGCATATCCCCTTGTGTTCTCACTGTGTGAATATTCATTAATCATGTTCAGGTGTAATTGTTTGTCCTTTGCTCTCCATTGGGTTTACTTGTAGATTTACAGGCACATTGTAATAATTGCAAATGGAGGAAAACCTGCAGCCTATATTTCTTTCTGGCTGATTTCACTTAGTATGCTTTCCAAGTCATTTTATTTCCCTACCAAGAATCCAATTATCATTCTGATTGAAGCACAGACTATTTACCACATTTTCCATTCATCCACTGAGGGTCATATTGTGGATTCCATATCTTGGTTATGGTAAACAATACTGCAATGAACATGGTAATCTTTAGTGTAGCCTGCTTTGTGTTCAGTCAGATAGATGCCCAAGAGTGGGATTGCCAGCTCATATGGAGATGTATGTTTAATCCATTGCGGAACCTCCATATTGCTATCCAGACTGGTTGAACAAAATTTCATTCCCACCAAAAATATAATCGTGTTCCATTTTGGCCACATCCCCACAAGCATCTGTTTTAAAAAAGCCTCTTCAACGAATGGTTCACTCAAAATCATCTATAACCCTGCAGAAAACTTAAGTTAGGTCCCTGTACTAGAATCAACTTCAAATGATCAAATACCTCAATGTAATATCAGATACCCTGATAATATTACAGGAAGGGATAGGGCTCTTGACATAAGTCAAAACTTCTTAAGATTCAGAATCACAGCAAGTCAGAGAAAGACTAGATAAATAAGACAACACCAAACTGAAGAATTTCTGCATGGAAAAGGACATAGCTAACAAGATAAATAGAAAGCCCAGAGAATGGGAGACAAGGGCCTCATATCTAAAATATACTCAGCTCAAAATATTAAACCTCCTGAAAACAAATTCTCAAAGGAAAGGAAACTATATATATATATATATATGGGCTAAAATCAAGAACTCTAATAACAACAGATGCTGGAGGGAATGTGGCCAGAAAGGAACCCTACTGCATTGTTGGTGGGAGGGTAAACTTGTTAAACCACTTTGGAAAGTAAGATGGAGGTTCCTCAAAAGATTCCACATAGAGTTTCCCTATGACCCAGCAATCCCACTTTGGGGCATATACCCGAATGATCACAAAAAAGATCATACCAGCACAACTATGTTTATTGCAGCATTATTTACCATAGCTAAGATACGGAACCAACCCAGATGCCCCTCAGTAGATGAATAGATCATGAAAATGTGGTGTATATATACACGAATAAAGAATGACATTGCCACATTTGTTAGGAAATGGAGAGTCTTGGAAAAAATTATATTAAGTGAAGTATGCCAAGCCCAAAGAAACATAGGTCCCATGGTTTCCCTTATTTGCAATAACTAGTATATGTCTGAGACAAGCAAAAAGGGTCAGGCAAGATGATGATAGGTGAAATGAACCCCAAGATAAGGACTCAAATTGTTTTACTTTCATGGTATTGTTTCTAACATATTTACAAGATGATTTCTTTTTTTGTACATTAGAATCAGTGATTCTATTATCTTTATTCACATATTTAAAAACCCTGTTTTTCTGACAATACCATTCTCAGATTCTAACTGCCCCATGTTAGTTGTTCTATTTTTAAAATTATTAATAAGGTTTTTTGTGTGTGTGAAAATACCATACAGAGCAGTTACAATTACATGAGCAAGGTAATGAGAACATTTATTATTGCCTCCTCCTTTGTTTGTTTCCCCTTACCATCCCTGCCCTCCTATCTCCCCCCCCCCCAGGTTGTAAAGTTCTTTTTTCGATATAAGGTCTTGTACACCTCGTTGTTGCAATGGGTCCACGTGTATCCCTATTTAAACAATTACACTGAGTGAAGTAAGCCAGGCTCAAAGTAACATAGGTCTCATGATTTCCCTTATTTGCAATAACTAGAATAAGTCTGAGGCAAGCTGAAATGTCCAGGTAAGTTGATGTTAGGTGAAATGAACTCCAAGATAAGGACTAAAATGGTTTTTCTTGCTTGCTATTGTTTCTAATGTATTTATAAGGTGATTTTTTTGTTGTTCTGTGTGTTCCTCCCCCACTGTATAACCCCTGTTTTCACTGTATTTGATGTTGGTATAATTTGGAGAGGGGAAGGGAAAATTTTTTTTAATAGGGATACAAGTGGACCTATTGCAACAATGAGATGTACAAGACATCAAAAAATGAAATTTACAATTTTTTTGGGGGGGAGGGAGGGATTGGAGTGAGGGGGAAGTGTAGTCGTGGAGATGGGAGGAAAGGGATGGTAGGGGAAATACAAAGGAGGAGGCAACAATGCTTGATAAGAAATGTATTCATTACCTTGCTCATGTAATTGTAACCCCTCTGCATGGTATTTTCACAATAAAAAAACTTATAAAAAATAGAAAAATGTTCAACATATCTGGCTATAAAAGAAATGCAAATCAAAACAACATTGAGGGCTGGAAAAGTGACTAAGTGGTAGAGCGCTTGCCTTGCATTGATGAGGCCCTGGGTTCGATTCCTCAGCACCACATAAGCAGAAAATGCTGGAAGTGGCACTGTGGCTCAATTGGTAGAATGCTAGCCTTGAGCTGAAGAGTTAGGGACAGCACCCAGGCCCAGAATTCAGGCCCCATGACAGACAAAACAAAAACATGGAGAAACAACAAAACAACAAAAAAACCTACATTGACATTCCACCTCACCCCAGTTTTGTCTCTTGTCTCTTGTTAACTTAAGTTTATTTTTTCAATTTTTCCCAGAACACAGAGCAATGAATTTTGAAATTTTAATAACTTTAAATATAATAATCAGAGGCATACAGTTCTGTAGCAAGTGAATTATAAGGCCATTAAAGAAGAAATTTGTGAATGGTAAAATCTAAAGGCAAGATTTTAATCATGACATAAAATAATATATTGGAAAGGATGAAAAAGATTATTACATAAGCTGGGAATTGATGGTTCATACCTGTAATCCTTAGTCAGCAAGCTAATATCTGAGGATAATAGTTCAAAGCCAGCCTGGGTAGGAAAGTCCAAGAGAATTCAAAGAGATTAAGAGATTAAGAATAGCCAATAGGCTGAGATCTGAGGATTGTGGTTCAAAGCCAGCCCAGACAGGCACCAATAAACCGGTTGCTCAGAAAACCAAAATGGCATTGTAGTTCAAGTGGTAGAGTGCTAGCCTTGAGTTGAAGAACTGAGGGATAGAGTCCAGGCCTAGAATTCAAGCTCCATAAAAAAAATGGTGAACCCATGGAACAGTGATACTCACTAGACACTATGTTGGAAATGAACTCTTAACTTTGGTTGGGCAGGAGGATGGAGGAAAGGAAAGCCAGAGAAAAGGAGGAAGGAAGTATCTGATGCAACAATGAGAAGTACAAGTTGTCATGTCCAAAACGAGCTTTACAACGTCGGTGTGGGGGGGGGGTGG
>NW_012267232.1:12125121-12127066 GCF_000151885.1 Dipodomys ordii
CAACGCCCAAGAAGGTGGATAACATGGCAGGAACTCCCAAATACCTCGCAGTACTTTCTCTTAACGTTAATGGACTGATCTCTCCAATTAAGGGACATAGACTGTCTAGTTGGATTACAAAACAAGACCCTTCTATCTGCTGCCTTCAGGAGTCACATCTTGCCCGTAAAAAGAAACACATTTTCAATGTTAAAGGTTGGAACAAAGTCTACCAAGCAAACGGCCCTCATAAACAGTCGGGAGTTGCAATCCTAATATCAGATAAAATAGACTTCAAATTAAAACTCATGAGAAGAGATAAAGAAGGTCACTACACACTAATTAAGGGATCTCTCTTTCAGGAGGATATTACAATTCTAAATATCTACTCGCCAAACAATGGAGCACCCAAATTTACCCAAGAAACACTACTTCCCCTCAAATCACACATAACTCCAAAGACATTAATTGTTGGGGATTTTAACACACCACTCTCCCCACTAGATAGATCAACTCGGCAAAAACTCAACAGAGAAACTACAGATCTAAACAGCTGCATAGATCAACTAGATTTAACAGATATCTACAGGACATTTCACCCAGCAGCATCAGAACACACGTTTTTCTCAGCAGCACATGGAACATTCTCTAAAATAGACCACATTTTAGGCCACAAAGCAAACTTGTCCAAATTCGGAAACATTGAAGTTATATCTTGCATTCTCTCTGACCACAAGGGAATAAAATTAGAACTCAACACCAAAAGCCACCAAAGAAAGTCTGGTATCACATGGAGGCTGAACAACACAGTGCTGAATCATGTGTGTCATGGAAGAGATTAGAAAGGAAATTCAAATGTTCATCCTATTCAACAAAAGTGAACACACAAATTACCAGCTCCTCTGGGACACAGCAAAAGCAGTACTCAGAGGCAAGTTTATAGCTCTGAGCTCCTACATCAACAAATTGGAGAGATCTGAAACCAACAATCTAATGACACATCTAAACCTCCTTGAAAAAGAGCAGCAAGATAAACCCCAATCCAGTAGACAGAAAGAAATCATTAAAATTAAATGAATTAGAATCCAAAAAAGCTATAGAAAGAATCAACATAACAAAGAGTTAGTTCTTCGAAAAAATTAAGGAAATTGACAGACCCTTAGCAAATCTTATCAGAAAAAGAAGAGAACACACCCAAATTAATAAACTCAGAGACGAGAATGGAAACATCACCACGGAAAAAACCAAGATTCAAAACATTATAAGGTAATACTTCTCAAAACTTTATGCTAATAAGTTTGAGAACTTGACAGAAATGGACCTTTTCCTAGCAAATATTGACGTGCCAAAACTAAACCAAAATGAGTTAAATCATCTTAACAGGCCCATATTAAGCGTTGAATTAGAAACAGCAATAAGAGACCTTCCAGCTAAGAAAAGTCCAGGACCAGATGGTTTTACAGTGGAATGCTACAATGCCTTCAAAACAGAGCTTACACCAATACTCCTCCAACTCTTCAATGAAATTGAAAGAGAAATTTCACTACAGAACACATTCCATGAAGCCAGCATAACCCTCATCCCAAAATCAGGCAGGGACTCATCAAAGTAAGAGAACTATAGACCCATTTCTTTGATGAACATTGATGCAAAACTTCTCAACAAAATATTGGCCAACCGACTTCAACAATTCATCCAAAAAATCACACACGATGATCAAACATTATTCATTTCAGGGATGCAAAGCTGGTTCAATATAGACAAATCAATTAATATTATTCATCACATCAACAGGAGCAAGAATAAGAACCACATGGTTATCTCAAAAGATGCAGAAAAAGCATTTGAAAGATCCAACACCCCTTTATGATGAAGGTTTTGGAAAAATTAGGAATCCATGGAACATTCCTCAATACAATAAAGGCTGTATATGACAAACCTACAGCCAGCATTATACTCAATGGTG
>NW_012267232.1:12127116-12140795 GCF_000151885.1 Dipodomys ordii
GTCTTATTGCTGTAGCTAGGCATTCTAATACTAGATTGAAGAGAAGTGGAGAGAGTGGACATCCTTTTCTTGTTCCTGAGTTTAGAGGAAATGGCTTTAGGTTTTCACCATTAAGTATAATGCTGGCTGTAGGTTTGTCATATACAGCCTTTATTGTATTGAGGAATGTTCCATGGATTCCTAGTCTTTCCAGAATCTTCATCATAGAAGGGTGTTGGATCTTGTCAAATGCCTTTTCTGCATCTATTGAGATAACCATGTGGTTCTTATTCTTGCTTTTGTTGAGGTGATGTGTTATATTAATTGATTTGTCTATATTGAACCAGCTTTGCATCCCTGAAATGAATCCTGTTTGATCGTGGAATATGATTTTTTGGATGAATTGTTGAAGTCGATTGGCCAAAATTTTGTTCAGAAGTTTTGCATCAATGTTTATCAAAGAAATGAGTCTATAGTTCTCTTTCTTTGATGACTTCCTGCCTAGTTTGGGGATGAGGGTTATGATGGCTTCATTGAATAAGTTCGGTAGTGAACTTTCTCTTTCAATTTCATTGAAGAGTTGGAGGAGTGAAAGAAAGAAGAAAGGGAACGGGAAAAGAAAAGATACCAGAAAAAATAGACAGGTAAATATTAATAGAATTATGTAGATCTGATAACAATCTATTTAAATAAGAACGTCAATTTATTGAGAGAAGGGGAGTGATATAAAGGAGTGTGAAAAACTTAATAATAAAAATGCTTGAATTATTATATAGGTATAAAGAGGTAGTACTCCTATTAAGGAATTTAAGTCTTAGAGGTTTTGACTTGAGTAATAAATTTGCGGATTAAGTGTGTACACCATGGGGGATAGGGTCTAATAGTCAACTACGGGTTTATCTGAGGATGTGCAGGACAAGAATTAAGTCACCTAAAGAAGAATGAAAGAGAGGAGAAGGTGAAAAGGATAAGAAAGGAAGAAGGAAAAGATGAGAAGTTCAGTAGAGCTAAACAAAAAACAAAAAGATAATTAAAAAAGAAAAAAAAGAGAAAGAAGACCAAAAAGAAAGAAAAATGCACACTCATGTATCCCTAAAATAAAAATTATAAGAGGAAAAACAAGTTTGTGGAAAACAAGTTTTTTTTTCAAAAAAGGCAAAGATTAAAGATTTAAAAAAGTTTTAGAAATGAAAAAAATTTTATATAAGGTACCAAAAATAAAAAATAAAAAAAAGAAGACGAAGAAGAAGAGAAAAAAAAAAACTTCTTTGATTTTTTTTGGGAGGAGTGGGAAAAATCTTGTATCTCCCTTGTGTCTGTAACCAGCCTATTGTTGGAGTCTCTGGTCTGCTTGTGGTCCTGTGGCTTGGTTGGTTTCTTAAGTCAGTTTGTTCGAACAGGCAGAAAAATGCTCTGCTTTATCCAGGATTTGGTGATCCTCCTCCCAGGCTAGTTCATTGGGAGGCAGATCTGCTTTGAGTATCACAAAAAAGGGGGATGCAGTGATGAGGCCAGTTTCTGGGTAGAGTTGAGGCCTTTCAACAGACAGTAGCTTTTCTGGGGCTAGTTTGTGAAAACCTCACAGAGCCCAGCCTGGGGCCATTCTCAGGGTTTCTGTTTACTGATTTTCAATTGATTGTCTAGACTGCTAGAGGGAGGGGCAGCCTCTGGCTCTGAAGAAACCCACTCCTAGGGCTGGCACCTGAGCTGGGTGACTTTTCCCTGGGTGGAGCTGAGTCTGGCAGGTCACGCTGTCTAACAAATTTATAAGATGATTTATTTGTTGCTTTGTATGTTCCTCCCCCACAGTATAACCCCTGTTTTCACTGTATTTAATGTTGGTATACTTTGTGGAGAGGAAGGGAAAAAACAAATTGTTTAAATAGGGATACAGGTGGACCCATTCCAACAGTGAGATGTACAAGACCTTATGTCGAAAATGAACTTTACAACTTTGACGGGGGTGGGGTTGGGGGTAGAGGTTGGCATGGGGGCGCAGAGGGTGGGTGGTGGTGGGGAATGTGGGTGGGATGGAAAGGGATGAGAAGGAGGAGGCAATAATGCTTGGTAAGAAATGTACTCATTACCTTGCCCATGTAATTGTAACCCTTCTGTACTGTATTTTCACAATTAAAAAATGTGTTCAAATCTGTGCTTAACAGAATTTTGGAGTATGTATAGATGAACAGTTTTTATCAATATTAGGATTGGAACTTGGTTGTCATACTTGACTGAATAGTCTCTCTAGTCACTAAGTTGCACCAGCAACCCTGATATTGGCTGATTATGATATGTATTTTTAAATTTTTTATTTTATTGTAAAGGTGATATATACCAAGTCGTTACAGTTACATAAGCCAAGTAACAAGTTCATTTCCTTTTCTATAGTGTTACCCTATCCCTCTTCTCTCCCACTTTTTCCCCTTCTGTCTTCCTTCTTTCTAGTTGTATAGTTCATTTCCACATAGTGTCTAGTTGGTTTTATTGATGAATTGGTACACCCTTTCTCCCACTGTTTCTGTGCTTCCCTTTCTGTCCAAATCAGATAATTTATGTACAAGACAAAGGCTACAGAAATCATACTGCTTTATTCCCATTTGAGAATAAAAAAGAAAGAAAGAAGAAAAGAATAGATTAAAAAAATAAAACTACAAACAGTACAATGACAAAACCTCTTGCTGTTTTTGAGATAGCATTAACTTCCTGCCCAGCATATGCTTGAGTGAGATCTACCTGTGAAAGTCTTCTCCAACAGCTAATGAAACTGTTCAACCCAACATATCCATTCTTCCTAAACAAGAGTCCTCAAACATTTTTTCTGTTTTTGCCTGAATTGTCCTCAAATTGTGATCCTAAAAATTTTATCTTCATAAATAGCTAGGAAAGCAGGTGTGAGACACCTGTGTAGGGAAATATTATGGAATCATTTTGCTCCTAAAAGTTCTAACTTATGCAGTCCTACACACATTATCATTGGTAAAATCGAGCCTGAAGATCATGTAGTTAGAACAATGTTATATCATGTCTTGTTCCTTCTTGAACTTAGATTTCTATTCCACTGTAAGGACAAGATTTGTCTTCAATAAAAGTATGTGTATATATTAGCTGTTCATATATTTATATTATGCTCTTCAGACACCTAATTTTTATGCTTTATCTAAGTTTGATACGTCTTTACGTTTTATAAGTCTATCTAAATTTAATAGTCAATATTATTAAGAGATAAAAGTTGATCAAAATAAATTCAATAGTTGTACCTATTTGTAAAAATATAATTTTTGTAGAGATTAGAAATACTTCACTTAATGAACTGAATTTGTTTGTATTTACATAATTTTTATATTTGAATGATAATTTTCAAAAACTGAAATATGGATGAACAAAGGAACTTTTTCATCCAAATAATCAAATTCATGTGGCATTTTTTCTAATGCAAAGCAACACAGCACTTTAAAACCTTTCATTTATATGCCAGAAG
The DNA here is from genome assembly GCF_000151885.1 of Dipodomys ordii. Classification (NCBI taxonomy): domain Eukaryota; kingdom Metazoa; phylum Chordata; class Mammalia; order Rodentia; family Heteromyidae; genus Dipodomys; species Dipodomys ordii. The sequence goes on from NW_012267232.1 coordinate 12,130,574, forward strand.
GCAAAATGTGACTTATATGAAATCATTTTAACAATTCTGTCACCTGACAACTAGATCAAGTCTTCTACAATTTTGTCAATAACAATGCACTAGAGAACACCTGACCTGCATAATGATTTGTTTATTGCCTACATGCAGACCTTAAAGTGAAATTAAACACCAGTGTTTCCAATCACTTTTGATTTCTTTGCAGCTTATTGGTATTTAAATTAAGAAAAGTTATAATAAAAATTTCAAGTATTTGTACATATATAACTATATATAAACACACATACATATATAGACACTGTACAATTATTATACAAGTGTATCTTGTATACATGTTTAAGCATACACACATGCATGTGGAATGTATGTACACATATGTGCACATGTATATATGTTTTTGTGTAGGTGTGATATATGAATTGTCGGATACTATAAATGCTTCAGAATGTTTAATACATGCATGTTTACACTTGACGTCATATATTTATTTCAATGTGTGTAATATGTGTGTTCATCTGTGCTGTATTTATGTAGTATAATATGTGTATTTTGTGTATATGTACATGTATGCATAAATCAAAATTATTAAATCAAAATGAATTTTAGACTTCGTACCATTATAGAAACTGTCTCTTAGTGACCTTTAATCATTGACAGGGATTTTGCTTGTGTTTTTATTTTCTAATAATCATACCTTTCTCATATATGATTCTAATTTTATTCTATAAAATTTGCTTTTGTGGCTCTGGAGATTGAACTCAAAGCCAGGCCTCCAATGATTTGGCTTCTAATTTGTTTGTCAAATAAGGTGTCATAATTTGCCTTTGCCAACCTCAAACTCATGTTCTTACCTTGAACTTCCCAATATCTGGAGTTTTAGGCAAGCACTCCCATGACTGATTTGTTCTGGAGTTTTTGTATTTGAACTCATATGTAACAATTTGTCATTAAGGATATACTATTCATATCTGCTCTTCTTAGTCTTGAAAATGCCTTTTCTCAGTTTCAGTTCAGAGTATAAGTGATACATTAAAGTTAACAGTATTCCTGGGAGTAAGTATGATTTTATTTTATTCCATCTATCTGAAGGTGGAGTTGTATTGTTATTTTTCTTCTAAACTTGTAGTCCTCAAAGAGACACAAATTCAAATTAATGGAATAAAAACAAAATCCAGATCAACATTATTATTGCTAGTGATGTTTTCAGCACCTGCTAGAAATAAATAGGGGCACTACTGAGTGTAGTTGTGGGAAGTAGGGGTCAGGATATAGAAGATGACACAAAAGGATTATGAAGTTAAATGTCTAAGCACTATCATGAGGAGCATTTGGTGGATACAGATATAGGAATAACAGTCATTCCGTCATCTTATGAATTGTGAAGAAATTGTGCTTTTTGCTTTCGGTTTATCAAAGGGAAATGTGCAGTGTCAGCAAGTTGCAACTAAACACTAACAAAATGTGGGTTTCATTACCCTAATTTCTGGAACAGTTGCGTGGAGGTTTCCAAGGATTTGGAGGTGGGCCAGGTATTTAGTTGTTGCATGCATTCAGGTGAAGAAAGACTGAAGCACTACTGAGGCTATAATGAGCTTCAGACATATGGAAAATTCAAATTAACATGTGTTAAACAAATAATTATGGCTGAATGAAAACTTTCAGATTATTGCTAAGTTAACTGATTTATTTTGAAAGGAACTGCAATCTGACTTAAATGCAGTAATTAGATTATATACAAGGAGCTAATGAGAAAGACAAACTCATCTCTAAATGAAAACTATGGTTCCTTAGGATGGTGGATACATTATTTTCCAAAAAGTCCAAAAATGACTAATCATTATATCTGTATACCTTCATTTGGAGCTTCTTTTGACAGTTTGTGGACTTCAGCCATCTCTCTCATTATGGAATGACTACCAAACACAGGATACTGTTGGATAAAAACAAACTCTCAGAGAATAAATGGTTTTTCAATCCTGAGACCATCTTAAATGGTCCTTAGGCCCTTAGCCAACCACGACTCACCTAGCAACTGGTCCCAGAAACATGAAGTAGTGTACATGAAGTCAGAATAACTTAGCTATTGGCCTAGTTCAGTGAAATTGAAAATCTGTGCAACAGTAGGATAAATAAATGTTAATAGTTTTTCTACACTACAGCTTTCATTGTTTTTCTGGATTATTGTGCAGACATGTTGATGTTAGTGGACATTTGACTGCTTCACTGACCTGCCAAGATTTAGTCCCTGTAAAGGAGATACAAGATTAAGAGTTGGCAAATTCATCATTCTATGATTCTTTATAGAAAACTAAATATAATATTTTTGTCAGAGTAATCGAATAAAACTACTAAATTTGAATTAATAAATTAAGCTAAGATTAATTAATTGTTCTAATGAACATGTTGTTTAATGGTATGAAAACTACTTTAAAAGGAGCATGCTCCTGGTGGCTCATGCCTGTAATCCTAGCTACTGTAGAAGCTGAGATCCAAGAATTGTGGTTCAAAGCTAGTCCGGGAAGAAAAGTCCATGAGACTTTTATCTTCAATTAACCACCAGCAAACAGGAAGTATAGTTGTGGTTCAAAGTGGTACAGTGCTAGACTTAAGCAAAAGAGCTCAAGGACAGAACTCAAGGCTTAATTCAAACCTTGGAACTGAAATAATAAAAAAGTACAAAGGATCAAATGCCATGGCACAATCCTGCAATCCCTGCTACCTCTACCTGGAAGAGGTAGAATGATCATGCTCTAAGGCAGCTCTGGCTTAAAAGCATAATTCACTATCTGATATATATATATATATATATAGATAGATAGATAGATAGATAGATAGATATAGATATATATATATAGATATATACATATATATGCTATATATATATAAAACGCTGCTTAAGAAACCTTAATCAAATCATTACACAAGAGAAAGAAACGGTAAATTTTGGAAAGGTGTAGGAACCAATACAGTGATTTTTCAGACATTAAATATTTGAGAACATCTTAATGTAACTATGGATAAACTCTATATGGTAAACAATTTCACGAATGCAATTATAGACAGATTAATATACTAAAATATCTAATATTTTCACACATATTAATCAAACTACTTGTAAAATATAGTAACATGGCAGTCCTAAAATAATCTAAGATAACATTAGATGGCCCTGCTGGCCTTACATGACTCATAGATCTTATGATGACTCAAGTAAGTCACAAATTTCAAGTAAGGCCACTAAGGCACATGGAAGAGAAATTATTTTCACTACAAAGCTGTTAAGGTGACAACACAACTCCAACCTAAAGCAGATTAGTATTTTTTCTTACGTATAGCTTGGTCCCAATCACTGTTTCAATGCAGAACATGAAGTATCAAAGCCCATATCTTAGATTCTTGAAAAATATTGTCAATTTTTCATTTTTATAGTTACATAATATTAAACCAGTTTATTAGACAATGTTCATAAATGTACACTTTAATAAAATATAGTATGATAGATATGTGCTGAAGAAATAACTACTGCCTTCACTTACACAGTATCAAGACTGTATACCTTTTAATATTAATAGTTATAATTGAAAGCACATATATTCTTTTTTTTTTTTTGGTCCAGTCGTGGGGCCTGAACTCTGGGCCTGGGTGCTGTCCCTCAGCTCTTCAGCTCAAGGCTAGCACTCTACCACTTGAGCCACAGTGCCACTCCGGCTTTTTTCTTTTTGCTTATGTGGGGCTGAGGAATCGAACCCAGGGCCTCAGGCATGCAAGGCAAGTGCTCTACCACTGAGCCATCTTCCCAGCCCCACATATATTCTTTAAGAAGGAAATTATCTTTAATTATTTGTTTCACACAGTTAATTTTACCTTAATTCACTATAGTCTTTACTGATAGATAAGTCAAGGAGGTTGGGGATGGAGGGAAAGGGAGAAAATGAGGGAAAAGGTTCAAGTTAGATAAGAAATGTAACCACTACTTTACTTATATAACTGTAACACTTCTGTACATCACCTTGACAATAAAATTTAAAAAGTTTATGTTTTCTTTCAATATTCAAACAAGGCAATTTTGGTGGTGAGAAAATTGTCCCCAAATCTAGGGAGTTTGGGAGCATTGTTTGTTTCTTGACATCTTAAACACTTTAGTTTTTCCCCTCATTTTTGTTTCATCATTTTTTAATATGTCCTCACATCTCCAAGAAAAGAATGCAGAAGAAACAGCATCAGCACTTGCCTATTAGCACTTGTTTCCTCTATAAGGAAGTAAAATCCCACCCAACCGATGTCCAATATTTAGGAAAAATCATCTCAGCAACAAGAGCAGGTAGGTGAATTTTAATCTTTTTCAACTCTCCTTACAGACTATGTCACACTCAATACATCTTCCCTGAAAATATATCCAAAGTAACTATGTGCCATTTGTATGATAATGAGAAAAAATCCACTAGTAACTTACCTAAGCAGCTATCAATATGAGAGTAATCTTGCAGCCATAAATTGGAAATAGAAGGAAGCAAGAAATAGAAACTATCTCAGATTTTGCATTAAACATCCAAGTCATTGACAATAACTCTAGTGGTTAAGATAATACAAATGCAAATCTAAATGAACATTGTAAAATACTGAAATGAATAGAAGGGCTACCTAGATCAATTAGGTTCAAAATTCAGTCTTTTAAATAAAAACTGAAGGTAAGCAACTCTTGGCTTTCTAGAATACAGACATCAAATAATCTCCATGATTCTGGGAATCAATGTATACTAGGAGGTTATACATAATGCCCAACACCCACATGTTACAACCCACGGTATTTAGGAAACTCAATGATATTAATTTAGCAGTAAATAAATAAACTTCATTCTACAAATCTCCACTCTCTCTCATTCTCTTTTATAACTATATTTTCTAGGTTAATATGTTTATATAACCTGACTCTGTTTTCATTTTCCAGTTTTAATCAACAGTAGGCCATACTCTATTAGGCATGATTTATACAACTTATTCAATACAACTATAGAAATACTTTTTCCAGCAAAGAATAGATAACTGTAAAAAAATCTGAAGAAATTTAGGCTCCTTACAAGTAACACTTCTTTGGTACTTTAGAATTTCCTCTGTAAAGCTAATTAGTAATAAGAAACATGGTATGTGTTGAAATATCTAACAAACGACTTGTTTAACATTATGTCACATGTTAAGGAATTTAAAGAAGTTATAAAGGTGTTTAAATCTCATTGAAATGTTATAATAAAATCTCTAAGTTTGGGGAAATTATAGTACAAGTCTTCCTGAAATATAATGTTTCCTTGTATTTGTGATAACATGCCTCTTGCCATAGTTGCACTTGAAAAATCCGTATTTATCACAAGGATATTCTAGCTGATTTCAGAATTATTTTTAAATAGTATAGTACATGATGACTTGGTTTAGAAAATAGTAATCTTCCTCAGCTTCTTTTGGAAGTACTTAATTTTATCACTGTGTGTATAATACATTTTATCCTACAACACAATTTGCCAAAGAATGTTAGGCAACATGACACAGAAATACATCCAAACAGACACTTTGTTCATGTGGATTTGTTTGTTCTCTATTTTGGTCCTGTCTTTAGATCTGAAATTTTCACATCTCAGACTGGGCATGAATTTTGAGCTTGGTTCCTGGCATGTTGAGAAGCATGGAACATTTTTAACCACAACACCAGCTTGGAAGCAGACCGATGTCTGTAGAACCCAGAGGCATCCAAAAAGAAATGTTTCTAATCTGTTTATTCATGAACATAAAATAGATTCTGTTCATTTAAAGCAATTTACCTTTTAGGGTTTTGTAAAAACATTCAGGAATGCTTCGTATATGAAACTAGTAAGAATAGTAAAACATCATGTAGGATTAAAATTTCTTGACAATCCATCAGATATCAAAGGAAAAACACTAAATATATTTTCTGTACCCAAAACAATTGTCATATGGTCACATATATATAAATATTAAATATATAGAAAATGACACAAAAGTAATCTGTAAATTCATAGATTTCCATTTTAAATCCTAGAGTTGTTGAGCCTTTGAGGGAAACATGAAATGATAACCACTCAAGAGAGCATAACTTTTGCAGTAGAGCAAGGGAGAGACTTGAGGTCATTTCAGTAAAATTCTTGCATTAATAAAGTGACAGAGCCAATGAGACAGCTTCAGTTCTTCCTCCTTATTTGTGGATTTACTTTGTATCATCTCAGTTACTCATGGTCAGTCAGGGTTGGCAAAGTTAAAATGAGACATTGCTGAACTACAAGATTTATAACTTTGAGCAAATTCACTACATGATTTTTATTTACTTTATTGTTGACTGTTGTTTTTCATGTCTTACTCCACCTAATTAAGAAGTGAAATTTTACCATAGGCATGTATATATACAGATATATTATAAATATATATATGTGTGTGTGTGTGTGTGTGTGAAAGTGTGTGTGTGTGTTTGTGAACAAATATATATTATTTGTAGTGTTCAGAGCTATGTTCTCTTTCAATCACCCACTAGAGGTCTGAGGATTCGTTGTCCTTGAGAAGGTACAGGGGGATAATTTACAGAACCTACTAATGCTGGGAGCCACATAATTTATTATGAACATTGGTGTTTAATTTTGTAAATATATTAATTTATCACTGATGGTACTCTGCTATATTTATCTATCATCTGGAGCTCTGTATAGAAGCCAATTATTCACATGGACAGGATCACTGTGTGTCTTTGCAATTTGTCCATTTACAACCTTATTTTGTAAAATGGAGCAGGTGATTCAGATTGCCAATATATTCACCAGCATAATATTTGTTTCCCTTGGTGATGTTAATAACAGCACAAGTAGTCTCCTAGGAAAGAAAACAGATTGCACAAAGTCATTTATATCTACTTCTGTTACATAGTGTGACAAAACTCTTCTCCCTACCTGGAATATCCTACAGAACAGTCATCTCAGATAAATATTTTAATTTTAAAGTTCCAAACATCATTATAATCACTTTTCTCTGCATGCATGTTTTATTCAGATTCTTGAGGCCTTTTTCCTTGATCAATTGAGACATTAACTAAAATATTTGAAATTACATAATACCCTTCAATTCTTTTAGTGGTCTCTTACATGTCTACAAACATGTTTATTATATGTAGAGAATGATGAGAGGGGTTTGACTTGAGCATGAAGAAGTTGTTTTGTTTAATTTAACATAATATTTTACTTACTATAAGCACATCAGCTTTTGAACACTTTTTGGGAAAAATTCTTCCCTACTGAAAGAGAGCATTTCACAAATATCAAAAAGGAATGGTTGGAAAGGTGCTCAGTGGTAGAGTGTTTGCCTAGAATTGTAAAGCCCTCTGTTTGATCATGAGTGCTGGACAAAAATCAAACAAAAATCAAAAGGCAGAATTCACACAAAATTACCAAAAACCTCACCTATGAAAAACAATCCTGATTTGCATTTCTTTTATGGCTAGAGATGTTGAGCCTTCCTTCATGTCTATTATCCAATTTTATTTCCTCTTAAAGAGAAGACTGTCTTTAAGTCTTTAGCCCATTTATTAATGGGCCAGTTGTATCTTTAAGTATTTGATTTGGGGGTGTTTAATTTTTGAGTTCTAAGTATATTTTCTGCTTGTGAAGATCTTCCCTCAATTTGTAGGCTTTCTATTGATCTTGCTAGCTATGTCATTTGCCATGCAGAAACTCTGCAGTTTAATGCAATCACATTTGTCCAACCTTTCTTTTATTTGCTGTTTCTAGGTTTTTATTAAGAAAGTTTCAACCTGTGTCAAGGAGCTCTGGTCCTAGAAGATGAGCAGAAAATTTTAATAGCTATGTACATATGACCAAAGAAGATAATGCTAAATGAAACGAACTCCAAGACATGGCAACAAGAGGTTTTTCTTTGTTATTATTGATATTAATGTACTATGTGATTTCTTTTTTCTTTTGTGTTTTTTTCCCTATGTTTTATCCCCTGTTGTAGTCGAATTTGATTTTGGTACCCTGGGTGTTGCATATAGATTTATCTGAATTAGGGAAGAGAGGAGGAACAGCAAAATGATAAGACAAAGGACAAAGGAGAAACAGTGCAACCTCAATACTCACAAGACAGTATGTTGGAAATGAATTGTACCTTGCGGGGGTGAGGGGAAGGGAAATTAGGAGAAAAATGAGGGAGTGGATAACAAGTTTGACAAGCAATGTACTCACTACATTATGAATGTAACTGTAACCCCATTGTACATCACCTTGACAATAAAATAAATGAAGATAAACAATTTTGGTTAAAACAATACAAAGATGGAGGCCTAATGCTACCTGATATTAAAATAATTAAATCCATGATAATTAAGAAAATATGGGGGAAGATGGCAGAGGAGAAGCTGGAGTCTAAGTAAGCTCTCTCATAGAAAGCAGTTTTAGAGTTACAGTGAACAGTCCTAAGTCAGAGAATTACACCAAGTGAATCATCACAGGACAGAGAGTTTGGCCAGAGAAGGAAACCCAGGCAAGGAGACACTTCTGAGCCCTTGCCAGCAGCCGCCGCGGTGGCAGCTGTGGCGGTGGGGGGCGAGTGCAGCCACCATACCTGAGCAACAGAGAGTCCGGGACAAAGGAGCCAGACGCAGCAGGCAAGCGGATTCTACTCAACACCAGCAAGAACCGAAAAGGAGCGGACATCTTCATCCTGCAGTTCGCAGACCTGAGATGACCCAGGAAACAAGACTCGGCATGAGTAGAAGCCTGATGTCCTCACTCCTTCTCAGGGAGCAGAGGAGGGAAGGCCACCCCTCCCCCCCCCAGCACTGGTGATCTCCATCTTGGATACCGACAAAGCTCGGAGGAGCTGCTAGCTCCAGCTCAGGCCTTGGAATAAAACGAGTCATTTAGCAGGTCACAAGAACTTAACAGCGGTGTGACCTGCCAAACTCAGCTCCACCCAGGGAAAACTCACCCAGCTCGGGCGCCAGCCATAGGAGTGGCTTTCCTCACTGGGTAACCAGAGCCAGAGGCTGCCTCTCCCTCTAGCAGCCTCGACAAGCAATTGAAAATCAGGAAACAGAAACCCTGAGAATGGCTCCAGGCTGGGCTCTGTGAGGTTTTCACAAACCAGCCCTGGAAAAGCTACCAGAACCTAGCCTCATCACTGCATCCCCCTCTTTTGTGATTCTCAAAGCAGAACACCCTCCCATTAAACTAACCTGGGAGGGGATCTCAAAATCTTGGGTAAAGCAGAGCATTTTACTGCCTGTCCGAACAAACTGACTTAAGAAACCAACCAAGCCACAGGACCACAAGCAGACCAGAGACTCCAACAAGAGGCTGGTTATGGACACAAGGGAGATACAGGATTTTTCCCACTCCTCCCAAAAAAAAAAAAATCAAAGAAATTTTTTTTTCTTTTTTCTCTTCTTTGTCTTCTTTATTTTTTTTTTATTTTATTTTTGGTACCTAATATAAAATATTTTTTTCTTTTCTAAAAATTTTGCAATCTTTAATCTTTGCCTTTTTTGATAAAAAAATGTTTTCCAGAAAATTTCTTTTCCTCTTATAATTTTTAGTTTGGGGATACGGGAGTTTGCGTTTTTGCTTTCTTTTCTGGTCTTCTTTCTCTTTTTTTCTCTTTTTAAATTATCTTTCTGCTTTTGTTTAGCTCTACTGAACGTCTCATCTTTTTCTTCTTCCTTTCTTATCTTTTTCACCTTCTCCTCTCTTTCGTTCTTCTTTATGTGACTTAATTCTTGTCCTGCACACCCTCAGATAAACCTGTAGTTGACTATTAGACCCTATCCCCCATTGTGTACGCACTTAATCCCAAATTTATTACACAAGTCAAAACCTCTCAGACATAAATTCCCTAACAGCAGTACTACCTCTTTATACCTATATAATATTTTAAGCATTTTTATTTTTAAGTTTTTCACATCTACTTTATATCCCTCTCTTTCTCTCAATAAATTCCCGTTCTTATCTAAACAGATTGTTATTAATTTCTACCTTTCTATTTTTTCTGGTCTCTTTTCTTTTCCCGTTCCCTTTCTTTTTCTCTCTCTCTCTCTCTACTTTCATCCTACCCAACCTATTTCCTGCTTTGAGATTAAGACTTAGTTAACTCCCCCAGAACTTCCCCACACCAATCTATTCCTATTTTTTACCCACATCTCTCCCTAACCCTAATAATTTCTGGTTTTCCAAATTCTTCTCTGCGGTTC
>NW_012267232.1:12140845-12141374 GCF_000151885.1 Dipodomys ordii
AAAAAAAAAAGAAATGTACTCATTACTTATGTTACTGTAATCCCTTTGTACATCATCTTTATAATAAAGATAGAAGGAAATTAGAAAGACAAGAAAAAAGCGAGACTCTGTTCTCTATTAAACCACACAGAAAGTCAGAAGTTGTACTGTGGCCCAAGTGGTAGAGTATTAGCCTTGAGCACAGAGAGACATAGGGACAAATCATAAGTTCTAAGTTCAAATCGCAGGAACAAGAAAAAATAGATTATTTAAAAAATGTGTTCAATTAATATAATTTTTCCAGGCCCAAAGAAACATAGGTCCTATGCTTCCCTTATTTGCAATAACTAGTATATGCCTGAGACAGGCAGAAACAGTAAGATAAGTTGATGCTAGGTGAAATGAACCCAAGATAAAGATTCAAATATTTTTTTTTCTTGCAATTGTTTCCAACATTTTTTTTAAATTTTATTTTATTTTATTTGTGAACATACTGTACAGAGGGGTTACAATTACATGGGCAGGATAATGCATATATTTCTTACCAAGC
>NW_012267232.1:12143570-12203380 GCF_000151885.1 Dipodomys ordii
AAAAAAAGAAAATATGATGCTAGTATAAAAAAGACAAACTGAGCAAAGGGACAGAATAAAGAACTTAGAAATTCATTGACACATTCACAACCAAATGATTTTAGATAAATTTTCCAAAAATACAGAAAAGGTCAGGAAAATCTGAAATAAATGGTCCAGGTGACCTTGGATATACACATGCAGAAAAAAAATACACTTAGAGTTCTACCTTACCTCATATCATATAGAAAGAAACATCTTTAAGTGGATTAAAGATTTAATCATGAGAATCCAATTTCTAAAAGTACTAGAATAAAAAAATTGGAAGTGCTTATAATACTGATGCAGGGAATGGGTTTTGGACATGACTTCAAAAACACAAGTAACATACAGAAATCAGGTGTATGGATGACATCAATCTGCAAAAGCTTCACCACAGCAAATGGAGCAACAACAGAGTGGAGATTAGCTACACAGTGTGAGCTACTATTTGCTAACTATATATCTGATAGTAAGCATAAATAATGTATTAAATATAATAGTAAGAAAATTACTAAATCAATTGAAATATAAAAATACAAATATATGTCTGGAAAGAAGACAAATAAAGAACACAGGTATATGAATAAGATTACTAAAGTCTAAACCACAATGAGATTACCTCACTCTTACCAGTATGGCTGTTACCAAAGGGAGAAGATATCAATTTTACATGAGAATGAAGCGAAAAGGGTAAACTTGTATCCTTAGCTTTGATATTAAAATTTTGTAGATCCAAAATGGAAATCAGAGTAGACATTTCTCAAAAAACTTAAAATAACAAAGACAATATCATGTAACAGTATGGCTACTGGATGGATCTATGTAAGAATATTACATACATATACAGAGAAAATGAAATTTACCATGTTTATTTTCAAACACCATTCACATTATGCAACAATGCGTAAAGTGTTATAAGATTATAAAATATTTATATTGTTGACATGTTATTTAGAATATCATGAATAATGATATTCTATCTTCAGAACCCAATAGATGAACTTGAGGGATGTTACAATAAGTGAAGTAAAGAGGCACAGAAGAATATATTCTAGAATAATTTTCTTATAATTAGAATCCCCAAATATTGATCTAATAGAAGGTTATCAGATCCTGAGGGAAGAAATCAAGCATGAGGATATGATTTTATACACCTTACTGGAGGTGGAGGAGGGGGGGAGAGAGGTCTGAATCCTTAGCTTTGTGAAAGGAACCCTCCTTGGACTTTTATCCTAAATCTTATTGTAATGAATATTATTTGTATCTACTCTTCTATGCTATATACATATGTGCATATATGAATTAATGCCTGTATTTATATGTCCAGATATTATATCTTGTTTTTGAAAATTTTTGGAGCCATAAAGGAAAGTAGAAATTCCTGCCTGTGCTGCCTTTGAACTGGAATCCTCAGATCTCAGGTGAGTCACTGGAGCCGGGTTCCAGTTTTTTGTTTGTTTGTTTTTGTTTTTATGCCATGGGACTTAAAATCTGGGCCTGAGCCCTGACCTGAGCTTTTCAGCTCAAGGCTAGCACTCTACCACTTGAGCCAAAGAGCCACTTCCAGTTTTCTGGTGGTTAATTTGAGATAAGAAAATCACTGACTTTCTTGCATGAGCTGGCTTTGAACCATGATCCTCAGAGCTTAGCCTCCTGAGTAGCTAGGATTACAGGCATGAGCCACTGGCATCCAGCTTTCATTTGCCAATTTTGTACATGCAAATACTTTCATTAATAAATACACATAAATTCTTACCAACAAATTCATAATTCTTCTAATTCTTTTTGTACACATAGAACTTTATATTTACTTTCTCTGTTCAAATTACCACAAAATTTTTGCTTTCTGATTGAAATATAACTAATTCTTTAAAAAAATCTTCAAGTGTTTGTACAATGGGGTTTCAGTTCAGCATGTCACTTTGAATTCACTATAACTGCTAAAATATTTTCCTAATTAGTAGCACCTCATAGAAGTCCAAATAACACTAGATAAGTAAAAAGATGAATAGGAAGTATTTACTAAATTTCCAAGCTACGACCAGAGAAAATGGGGTAAAATGAGACAAAACAAACAAAAAAACAAAGCACATGGGCATCATTAGGCCCTAATCATCTATATTTTGGCTAGAGTTGCATATTGAACAGTGTTAGGAGCTATTTTTGAAAACAATCCAGGGGAAGCAGACTGATAACATGCCTGTTTCTTTTCAGGCCGACTTGGCAATAATTGCCGCCAGCCTTTGGGCAGAATTTCTACCAGATCAAAACTTGGCTCAAAGAATTCTATATTGGGAAGGGTCATCTTCAATCCTGGAACACAACCATGTCTACAATGGAATCACTGAAACAGATTCAATGGAGGAAATGCTTATTTAACTACACCCAGCGAATTATGTTTGGATAAGGTCTTATTGATTTCTTTCTGTTTTCCTCATTTCTGTACAGATTGCTTGTAGCAGGCAGCCATTAGGCCTTCACCATAGACTAGTTATCTTGGCATCTAGAAACATTCATTTACTTCCAAAGGACTTGAGCATGATTGAATATTCATCAGCATTAGTCTCATACAGAGGAGACATGCCAACTTGCACAGAGTTTAGGTGTTGCTCTTCTTACATCCTAATATATCTTGAAAGTTCTGTCTTTAGCAGTATTGAACAAGATAGATCTAGTTATAGGTCTCTTTATAAATTCTTAGTGACAAAATTCTTTTTCCAATGAAATCTAAGAAATAAATGTATAAAGATGAGACTATTATACTGGGATTGTGGTGTTACGATTGTTATTTTCCTTTTCTTTTGTCTTTTTTGTTTTTTGGCAGACCTGGTCCTTGAATTCTGGGTGTAAGTTTTGGGCCTGAGTTTTTGTGCTCCATGCTTGCCAGTCCACCATTTGAGCCACAGCTCCACTTCCAGCATTTTATGGTTAATTACAGGTAAGAGTTTCAAGGAATAAGGAGCACCAGTGGCTCATGCCTGTAATCCTAGCTACTCAGAAAGCCGAGATCTGAGGATCCCAGTTTAAAATCAGCTAGGCAGGAAAGTCTGTGAAACTCCTATCTCCAGTTAAATACCAGAAAACCAGAAGTGGTGCTGTGTCTCAAGTAGTAGAGCACTGGCCTTGATCTGAAGAGCTCAGGGACAGTGCCCAGGCCCAGACACATAACCAACAAAAAATGAAAAGTGTTTCATGGACTTTTCTGTCCCAGCTAGCTTCAAAGATTTTTCATTCTCAGCTTCATAAGTAGCTAGAATTACAGGCATGAGCCACTGGAGCCTAGCTATTCTTTTTTTTAATGCATTAAAATGTTATGTGTAATAGTAATATTTTATTTTTTATTTAATTTTATTGTCAAAGAGCTATGGAGTGGTTACAGTTATATGTATAAAGTAAAGAGTACACTTCTTGTCAAATATTCTTACCCCCTCCCTCATTTTTTTCCCAATTTCCCTACCCCCTCCCCAAATTGTAAAGTTCATTTCAAACATTGTATTTTATGAGTATCACTGTAGTGTTGGTTCATCCTTTTTCCTTTGTCTCACCATTTCATTGTTCTCCTTCGCTTCCCCAAATCATATAATTGTATATGTAAGACAGAGGGTACCAAAATTGAATACAGTGACAACAGGGGATAAGCCAAAGGGAAGAGGTGAAAGAAAAAATAACTTCATACTGTACATTAAAAACAACACTAACAAAGAAAAACATCTTGTTTACATATCTTGAAGTTCAATTAGCATTTATCTTTTTTTTTATTTTTTGTCAGTCGTGGGGCCTGATCTTTGGCCTGGGCACTGTCCCTCAGCTCTTCAGCTCAAGGCTAGTGCTCTACCGCTTGGGACACAGCGCCACTTCCAGCTTTTCCTGCTTCTGTGGTGCTGAGGAATCAAACCTAGGGCCTCATGCATGCAAGGCAAACACTCTACCACTGAGCTACCTTCCCAACCCTACCATTTATGTTATATAACCATATGTACGTCGATTTTGAGCTTTTCTGGTCATCTGCTCATTCTAGACATATACTAATGATTAAAAATGAGGGAAAACCTGGAGGCTATGCTTCTTTGGGTTTGGCTTACTTCACTTAATATGATTTTTTTTCAAGTCTTTCCATTTCCTTATGAATGGGGTGATGCCATTCTCTCTGATGGAAGCATAGAATACCATTGTATATATATATATATATATATATATATATATATATATATATATATATATATACTACGTTTTCTTGATCCATTCATGTAATGAGGGGTATCTGGGTTGGTTCCATATCTTAGCTATAGTAATGAGCACAGATGCTCTGCTAGCTTTAGTGTGCCCTTGTTTGTGGTAATTTGGGTAAATGCCTGGAAGTGGGACCTGAAAATTTACAAGAAGGAATAAGACAAAGACTAAGTCTCCTTAGCACAGGCTGAAACTTTCTTAATAATGACCCAGAAACACAACAAATAAAAGATAGGTTGAATAAATGGCATTGCATTAAATTGCAGAGCTTCTATATGGCAAATGAAATCGCTAGCAAGAAAGCTAAATAGAAAGCTCACAGATTGGGAGATCTTCATGTCGCCATACAACAGAAAAGGGTCTTATATCTAAAATATACTTAGAACTCAAAAAATTAAATCCCCCCAAAACAAATTCTCAAATAAACAAACACAGCATTAAAAAGTGGGCTAAAGACTTTGAGAGACTTCTCTGAAGAGGAAATAAGAAGGGCCAATGTTTTAGACATGAGGCCCTTGTTTTTTGTATGGCTAGTGAAGATCTCCCAATGTGTGGGCTTTCTATTTATCTTGCTATATATGTCCTTTGCCTTCAGAAGGTCTTCAGTTTAATATAATATAATTTGTCCAACCTTTCTTTAATTTGTTGTGTTTCTGGGTCTTTATTAAGGAAATTTTGGCCTTCACCAAGGAGCCCTAGAGTTTTTCCTACCCCTTCCTGCAATGCTTTCTGGGTCTCTGCTTTTACCTTGATCTATTTGGAGTTGAGTCTGATTCAGGGTGATACACAAAAATCTACCTTTAGTTTTCTACAGTTGTTTAACCAATTTTCCAGTACCATTTGTTGAAGAGGCTGTCTTTCTTCCATCTTATTTTTGTGGCTACTTTATTGAAGATTATGTGGCCATGGGTCTGTGAGTTCATTTCTGGGTCTTCAGTTATATTCCATTGTTCCTGAGGCCTGTATTTGTGCCAATACCAAGCTGTTTTTATTACTATAGCTTTGCAGACAAGAGGCTTATATCTAAAAGATTCTTAAAACTTAAATAATTAATTCCCCCAAAAACAAATCCTCAAAGAAACAACTCTCCAACTAATAAGTGTGCTAAAGACTTAAAGAGAGACTTCCCTTTAGAGAAAATAAGAATAGTCATAGACACATGAAGAAATGTTCAACATCTCTGGCTATTAAAGAAATTCAAATTAAAACAGCATTGAGATTCCACCCCTGTTAGAATGGCCATCATCAAGAAATCTAATAACAACAGATGCTGGAGGGGATGTGGCCAAAAGGAGTGTAAACTTGTCCAACCACTCTGGAAAGCAGTGCAAAGGTTCCTCAAATGACTATGCATATAGCTCCCTTGACCCAGTAACACAGTCCTGGACAATTACCCAAAGGACCATGTTGAAAAGGAACTGTGTACAACTGGGGTGGGGGGTGGGAGGATGGCAAAGTGGCAGAAAAATGAGTATGGGGTAACAATTCAACAAGAAAGGTACATACTACCATGTAACTGTAATGCTCCTGTATATCACCTTGACAATTAAATTAAATTAAAACAAGGTCATACTAAAGCTACCAGCACAATCATGTTTATTGCAGCATGATTTACCATAGCTAAGATATGGAACCAACCCAGATGACCCTAGGAGATGAATGATCAAGAAAATATGCTGTATATACACAATGGAATTCCATGCCTACATCAGAAAGAATGTCATCACCCCAATTATAAGGAAATTGAAAGACTTGGAAAAAAATCATATTAAGTGAAGAAAGCCACACCAAAAGAAACACAGACTCCCTGGTTTCCCTCATTTGTAATCATTAGTATAAGTCTAGGATAGTCCTAGCAGATGAGAAGAACAGCTCAATAGCTATGTACATATTACCATATAAAATGATGTTAAATGAAAAGAACTCCAATATGTAAACAGAGAAACTTCTCTGAAGAGGAAAGAAGGATTGCCAATACACATGAAGAAATGCTCAACCTCTCTAGCCATAAAAGAAATGAAAATCAAAACAACATTGAGATACCACCTCACCCCAGTTAGAATGGCTATAATCAAGAACTCTAATAACAGCAGATGTTGGAGGGGATGTGGACAGAAGGGAACCCTACTGCATTGTTGGTGGAAGTGTAAATTTGTTCAACCACCTTGGAAAGTGGTATGGAGGTTCCTCAAAAGACTCTACGTAGAGCTCCCCCATGACCCAGCAATCCCACTTTTGGGCATTTACCCAAATGATCACAAACAAGACCACACTAAAGCTACCAGCACAACTATGTTTATTGCAGCATTATTTACCATAGCTAAGATATGTAACCAACCCAGATGCCCTTCAGTAGATGAATGGATCAAGAAAATGTGGTATATATACACAATGGAATTCTATGCCTCCATCAGAAAGAATGGCATTGCCCCATTTGTTAGGAAATGGAAAGGCTTGGAAAAAATTACATTAAGTGAAGTAAGCCAGGAGGTTTTTCTTTATTGTTGTTTTTAGTGTACTATGTGATTTCTTTTTTCTTTTGTGTTTGTTTGTTCCTTTGGCTTATCCCCTGTTGTCACCATATTTGATTTTGGTACACTGGTATATTATATATATTTATCTGAATTAGGGAAGGGAAGGGGAACAACAAAATGGTGAGACAAAGGACAAAAGGAGAACCAATGCAACAGTGATAGTCACAAGACAATATGTTGGAAAGGAACTGTAAAATTTGGGAGGGATTTGGAGGATGGGATAGTGGCAGAAAAATGGGTATAGGGGTAACAATTCAACAAGAAATGTACTTACTATCTTATGTATGTAACTGTAACCCCTCTGTACATCACCTTGACCAAATTAAATTAAAGAAAAATAAAGGCCAATAGACACATGAAGAAATGCTCAAAATCTCTGGCCATAAAAAGAAATGAAAATCCAATCCACACTGAGATTCCACCTCACCCCTGTTAGAATAGCTATTATCAACACAGGAAATAATAATAGATGCTAGTGGGGATGTGACTAAAAGGGAATGCTACTACACTGTTGGTGGGAGTGGAAACTTGTTCAGTCACTCTGGAAAGCAGTATGAAGGTTCTTCAAAAGTCTAAAAATAGTTGTATTTTAAATCATATGATCTCATAGATAAAGTCAAAGTTGCACTAAAAGAGTGATTTGAGTTGGCAGACCCTAAACATTGTGACTATTTTTATTTTACTTAAGTTTCCATATTTATATTGCCTTGGGACAATGACAACAGTGATTTATTTTAGTCTTGAAATATTACCATTACAGATGTTCTTTCACTTACAACAGTGTTACATCCCTCACACTTGAAAATGTTGGAAAATGAAGATGCAGTTAACATACCTAATCTACCCAACATCAAGGATCAGAGGTACAGGATCCTTTTGATTATTCGGGCTTACCATTGTCATTACAGAACAGAGTAGGAGCTGAGAATCTATTTTGATACTCAGCTTCAAGATAGAGTACTACTATTCATTGTTAAGTCAAGCAAAGTAAATATCAAAGCACAGTGTTTTGCTTTGTATTTTTTAACTGAATGTGTATCCTTTCTGTACAACTTTAAAGTTAAATATTTTAAATCAAAAGTCCCGTTGAAATTCAGGAACCCTCTTTCATCCAATATGGGATATGACCTCTAAACCTTAAAGATTATTGAAAATGAGTCAAAGAAGAGGGCATAATACATGGTATAATAAAAATAAAGAGATTAAACAATGGAGATAAGAAAAGGTGTAGCAATGTAAAACAGGAAAAGTAAATTCCAATGCATTTCAAAATGAATGAAATCAAGCTAAATCCATGGAGTACACATTTAACATTTTTAAATTACCTAAAGCCCATGCAAGTGGTTTTCTTTTTAAGTTTTCTTTTTATCTTAGATATGCGGACAATCACTTCATAGTTTTGAATTCTGTAGGCAACTCCCTTTGATTATGTGTTGATTCTTGATGTTCTTGACGTTAGTTTAGCTGAAATGCATATTTTCTTTAAATTGGAAATTAAATTCTAGTGAGTCAGGCAGAAAATTCTAGTGGATCAACCTCAGTAGAGAAAGAATATCTCACTAAGTGCATACTTTACTTTTTTTTGTGATAGGCTGGTCTCTGCGACTTGATCTATGCCTTTGGTCCCTTTTGTATTGACCATATTTGAGCTTCTCTGTATGTCCAGATTGGCTTTGGCTGCTGACCTCCTACTTGTGTGTCTCTAAGTTGCTAATTGTGACAGCAGCATGTACCTGAGCCCAGCTAGGCCAGCCATTGTATGTGTGTGTCCACCATATTTGGTCTAATAGGCATGCCTTGTCATATCCAACCATTGTTTGAGGTAGATTCTTGTAAGCACTCATACCCAGGCAGGTTTTCAACCACAATCCCCCATCTCTGCCTCCCAAGTAGCTAGAAAGATAGACTTGAGGCACCATGCCTGGTGTATTTTACATTAATATTTTAGGAAAAATCTAAACTTCCTACAATTCCACAGAAACATAAAACAGAAAAGGCTAAGAGGAAGAAAACAGAAGGAAATCATTCAAAAATGTATTGCAATTCAGGAAACAAAATAAACTTGTATATGTATATGAGTAATTATTAAAATCCCACCAAAGCAGGGCATTCAAACTCTTAAATTTTTGCTGCAGTCACTTACTTGAAACTATTGTCATTAGATCCCCTTTCACGATCAATAACAATATCTCAGAAAGTTCCCATAGGATATGGTCTATCAGTTCTGTTAAACATATAGATCAGTTCTGGTTAAATACTGCTTAATCTTCAGTTAAATTTCTGTAAGAAATGTTCTGTTTAATCTTACAGTTGATTAATCTTATGCTTCCTACTCCCTTAGGTACAGCATAAGCCTGTTTCTTATCATGATGCAACTGAACTATAAAGAGGACATTGGCTATTCTTTCATTTATCTTCTTTTTTCCTCAGGGCCTTGCCAATAAATAGAAAGAGTATAACCTTCTATTTTGTCACAGATTCTTCTTTCTGTATTGATGATCTTGTCATTATGAAATTTAGAAACTGGGGCATCGAATAGAAATAGAGAGATTATTAACTTCATTGATTAATTTTTTCTCCCTTTTATTTTTAGATAATACCTATGTTAGCTGGGCGCCGGTGGCTCATGCCTTTATCGTAGCTACTCAGGAGGCTGAGATCTGAGGATCAAGGTTCAAAGCCAGCCTGGGCAGGAAAGTCTGTGAGACCCTTAACTCCAATAAACCACTAGAAAACCGGAAGTGGTGCTGTGGCTCAAGCGGTAGAGCACTTGCCTTGAGCTGAAAAGCCCAGGGACAGCGCCCAGGCCAAGAGTTCAAGCCCCAACCAAAAAAGAAAAAAGAAAAAAAAAGAAAGAAAATACCTATGATTTCAGTCTGGATTGCCTTGATTATATCACTTACTTTGTTTTTCTTCCCTTCAGGTCACTATGTTCATGACATTCTAGGAAGTAAATTGAGTTTTTCATAGTATAGTCTTCATAAAGGAGCCTATCCGTCCCAATATGGTTCCCCTCTTGTCCTATCACAAACCATCTCCTTGATTCACTTCACTGTTCCCCGTGCCATAAAGCAGACCCTGGGGCAGTCTGCTCTCTGATCTTCCACATACTTCAGGGGCCCAGGGAAACACTGAGTGGGCCTCATTGTCTTCTTTCCAGGCATAAATAATGCCCAAGATTAAATTCTGTTCTGCCCTAGGCTTCTCATTTAAGCTATACTTCAAAGAAAAAAATAATACAACCTCAAACACGATTCAGGAATCTGTGTTCTCCCTCTTAAAGTAGTATGTGGCTCGCTCTGAATGTCAATAACCCAGTTACCCTCATAGTAAGAGAATGAAGACTAATTAGTCAGGGCAGGAGGACAGCTCTTCTATCATTTAGAATACTGAAATGTCTGTTTCTATACACACTGGGTTGAATCTCATGGAGGTGTGTCTATCTTAAGAAGTGAGGAAGACTCTCACTTCTTTTTTTTTATAAATTTTATTTTATTTTATTTGTGAACATACTGTACAGAGGGGTTACAATTGCAAGCATTGCAGCCTCCTCCTGACTCTCACTTCTTGTTGCATGGGTAAAGGTGGTTAGAAACCATTTTATTCCTAACAGTATCTTCTCATTTAATGACCATCTGAGCTTTCATCCCCTTTCTTGTTTATCCATAATGAATTTATTATAGATAAATGGAGTAGGACAATGAGGAGAAAGGGAGTGTGAGAAAACAAGTACCAAATAGATTTCTTATACCAGGAAAAATAGATTCCATCACATTTATTCTCATATAATATGGAGAAAATAGTACCCTACCCATCTAATGCCTTTGATTTTTAACAATGAAATCTATTTTAGGTTCGTCTTTCCTTCTTCTTTAGGTATATATGGATTTACAGCCTGAATTTGTTTATTCATGTCTCCCAGGCACATTCTCTAACCTTATTCCTTTATATTAAGCCAACTGAAAACAACAAAATCTATCCAAACTTGGATGCTACTGCTCCTCTTCCTGTTTCCTAGGTTAATGTGCTGTACTTGCTACAGTTTCTAGAACCCTTTCTAGAGTAAATACAGCACTACCTACTGCTTGTTTAGAACTAATTGTTTACTTTTCTATGTATAGAATACTCTATTTAACATTACCCTTGGGTTTCTTAAAACTTTTTCTTTTTATCTTTAGTAAATTTCCCATGTTGGATTGAAAAACATTTCCAATCTAGGTTGAAAGAACATCCCACCTACATATCATAACATAAAATGCTACATTCATATTTACCATTTGTGATACCAAAGGTTTTCTAATGCACTGAATAAAATAAAATTATACCAAATACTGCTATTTGATTGTAAAAAAAAGTATCATGCACTTAGATAAGGCACAGACACCACATTTCTAAGAAAGATTTTAAAGTTTGTGATTCATCACTATAAAAATGCAGTTGAAATTAATGCTTCGAGATACTCATGATGGTTTCATCAACTTCATTCTAATGATATTTTAATTAACTATAGAACGATTTGGCAAGTGGTAATTTTGTAAGTGTGCAATACAGGTAATTTTGCTTCATATAATTATAATAATTGATTTATTCAATACATGAGCTATATTTTACAACTCATAGTTGCATTAAATTGAGGGTTCTATGATGTGTTAGAAAGATAAAAGGGAGCAGGTAGGCATGTAAAAATGTTTCTAAAGTTTCAGAACTGAGACTTTCAACTTTATTTCTTCTATTTGAAGAAAGACCTAATTATTGCAGGTTGATATTGACTCAATTGGGTTTGCATTAAATTCTCACTTTCTATAAATCATAGCTGGCTTAAAAAATTCATGAACCATGACATACTTAAATAGCAAATTCTATTTAAATAACATATTCTTCCATATATCCATATAACATCATTTGTGGAAATCACCTACAGGTGCTGGAATTTGATATTCTCAGTGTATATGTACTCAGGGAAAAAGCTGTTGAAAAACATGCATGTTTGGGGCGGACACATGGGTGAGATATGGTCTATGCCCTTAGAATCACATATTAAAGAATATCATTTAAACTAATAACAAATAAGGTAAATTTTGCACAAGGAAATAACTGACAAAGAAAGACCACTATAATTTAAAATGGTTTCTATGACATAAAATTAAATATTGAAAATCTGCTGTAAATACTGAGGTGAAACTAATATATTAAGTTAAAAATTACCTTTTTAAAAATGACCAGCAAAATATATGTCCATTTCTTAGATTCAGAACAGTAGATTTAAATTAAATTACATAAAACTACAAATATGAACAATGCAATGAAATTTATGCTTCTCTTTAAACATAAGTAATCTTTTCAAAGTTAACTATACATAGCTCAAACAATTATAATTTACTATTTCTAGTTACTTCACTTTACATCTGGATCTGCAAATAACAGTAATAACATCTCTGCTGAGATGCAGAATTAATTGTAGTATTTTATCACTAACTTTGGTTATACAACAAGAAACATAAAATTAGTTAATAAGCTCAATTATGAAGCCTAATGATATTTTTTATTTTTATTTTTTTGTTGGTCATGGGGCTTGAACTCTGGGCTTGGGTGCTGTCCCTCAGCTCTTCAGCTCAAGGGAAGCCTCCTACCACTTGAGTCACAGAGCTACTTCTAGTTTTCTGGTGGTTTATTAGAGATAAGAGTCTCACAGACTTTCCTGCTCAGGCTGGTTTTGAACTGTGATCCTCAGATCTCAGCCTCTTGAGTAGCTAGGATTACAGGCATGAGCCACCCGTGCCTGGCATGATATTTTTATTAGATGTTTTCCTTCTATGGGAAATTCCTGTTTCTGCAAACTAGAACTCCTAAATTTGGTGAACATGCAAATTTGTTTTGATATAAAGTCCTCAGGATTATAATGGCAGTCTCTCTATCCATACACCATACTCTAACTTCTCACCTGCAAATTAATTACATGAGAAACACATGAATATTAGTAACTCATAATTTACAATCTTAAAATTAATTCTGACATTTTTCCTGAACCAGATTAATTCATACTACATAAGTGTCAAACTTTAGTCACCTGTCACTTTTTTTCTATATCTGATTGTGCACTATATTATATGTGAATAGTAATGACTTTTTTTAAACTAGATTACTATAATGATATGTTTTAGTGAATGAAACTTATTTTTCAATTTTAAATGATAAAACAATACAAATGAAATATTAAATTGTTTTTAATCTATGTTAACAATGGATATACATTTCTATTTTTAATATACTTGGAAAAGATTAACTGCTCCTAAACTCTAGAGTCTTTTCTGATACTTGGTGCTTTTGAGTAAAGTGAAAGCCATCATCGATTTCTGAACATTGTTGACATTTTATTAGTTATATATTCAGCTTTGGAATAAAGCTCTGTCTTTGATAGAGGTATGAAACTTTAAGACAATATTTGAAGATGCCTTCCATTTTTAAATTATCACAAGTTCTAAATAATGACCTAATGACATAAAATATCTTTTAAAAATCGTTCTTAAATCCTAATAGTTAGTCTTACTTTTATACTTTAATTTCAAATTTAGGAGATGTGGTTGATTTGTCAGTAGTTACAATATTTGAACTTTGTATACTTTTCTATCTATTGTGAAGCCTTATATTCACATGTAAGTTAATGACAGTACAAATATGCCCAGTGTTCTGTATGTTATGTTAGTCCAAATTTAAATGTTTATAAATGTTTTGGTAATAGTAGAAAATCAATGATTTGCATATTATTGATTATTTTCATTTAGAACTTCATGTAACCATTAAATCACAAATATATGAATTTTATTTTTTTTCTTTTTTTTCATTCAATTTTTCTTATTTAAAAAACATTTTTGTGATGGCTATTTAGTGACTCTTTCTGATAAGACTTTATCTTTCAACTGCTCATTGCAGTGAGATCAGAAATAAAATCCATTAAGAACTCCAGTGACATGCAATTACAATAGCATTACAATTACAATACAATTATATACTTGCCAAATATATTTTCTTTCTTTTTAAATATAAAATACTATGGTACATTTATAAATAATACTATACTAAACTTGAGAGATGATATTTTGTAAAAAAAAAAAAGAAAAAAGAAAAAAGTTATCCAAAATCAGGTAATTATTCAAAGATCATGAATACTCACAAAAATATTTTAAAAATTATAAAAACTAAAGGCAAAATTATCATATTCCTAAATTCAGGAGGAAAAATAGAGGTTAAAGTTTATCTCTACTGAATTTATCTATAGAAATTTTTCATTTCTATTGTTTCAAATGGACTTTTTCTAACAGTTATTAAGTAATATCAAAACAGTATCCAATCTGGCACATTTTGATCAACATTTTGGTATGATTGCACATGGATAGGCTGGTTGAGCCAAAATTGAAACTATTCAATATACTCTAGAAAACATTTAAATATTTTATAATGCATAATTGGATTAGTTATGAATGTTTTAAAATTTTAATAAAATTAGAGAATTTATTAAGATAAATCTTCTGAGATTCAAATTCATATATCTTTTCTCCATTTTTCATTTTCAAATAAGCTTTTTGCTTTTAAAAATCTTATATTGGGGATACATCTACAGTCCTTTCTGATGGAGGCATAGAATTCCCATATCTATCTATCTATCTATCTATCTAAGAATTTATATGTGTATATATATACATATATATGTATATACCACATTTTATATCTATTCATCTACTGAGAGGCATCTGGGTTGGTTCCATATCTTAGCTATGGTGAATAATGCTGCAATAGACATAGTTGTGCTGGTAGCTTTAGTATGCATTTGTTTGTGATCGTTTCGATAAATGCCCAAAAGTGGGATTGCTGGGTCATAGGGGAATTCTATGTGTAGTCTTTTGAGGAATTTCCATACTGTTTTCCAGAGTGGTTGAACAAGTTTACACTTCCACCAACAATGCAGTCGGGTTCCCTTTTGGCCACATCCCCTCCAGCATCTGTTGTTATTAGATTTCTTGATTCTAGCCATTCTAACTTGGGTGAGGTGGAATCTTAATGTTGTTTTGATTTGCATTTCTTTTATGACTAGAGAATTGAGCAATTCCCCATTTGTTAGAGAATGGAAATACTTGGAAAGAATTATATTAAATGAAGCAAGCCAGACCCAAAGACACATAGGTCCCATGGTTTCCCTTATTTGCAATAAGTAGTATAGGTCCAGTATAATCCTATCAGACAAGCAGAAAAGGTCAAAAGCTATGTACATATGACCATATAAGATGATGCTAAGCAAAATGAACCCCAAGATAGGAATGCAAAAATTTTTTCTTTGTTGCTTTTTTTTGTTTTGTTTTGTTTAATGTACTATGTGATTTTTATTTGTTTGTTCTTTTGTATGTTCTGTCCCCTACCTCCTGGTGCCCCTCATCTTGCATATACATTGTTCTAATTTGGGGAAAGGAAGGGAAATAACAAAATGATGAAAGAAGGAT
Source organism: Dipodomys ordii (assembly GCF_000151885.1). NCBI lineage: Eukaryota > Metazoa > Chordata > Mammalia > Rodentia > Heteromyidae > Dipodomys > Dipodomys ordii. The sequence continues at coordinate 12,158,848 of NW_012267232.1, forward strand.
ACAGGTTGAAACATTGTAACAATGAAACATACAAGTAGCTATGGTGAAAACAAACTTTACAATTTATGTGGTCCCGACAAGCAGTTGGGGAAGTGGGGAGGGAAGGGATTATAGGGGAAAAACCAAGGAGGGAGTAACAATGCTTGATAGGAAATGTACTCATTACCTTGCTCATGTAACTATAACCCTTTTGTACAGTATCTTAACAGTAAAAAATAAAGAAAAAATATATTGTCCTACAGAATTTGGGAGAATAGAAAAGTATAATACAAAGTTATTGCATGTTTCTTTCTTCTAATATAGGTAATTTTATACTCAGAGTTTTTGTTTGGAAAAGAAAATGAAATAAACAGTTTTGTAGACAATGACATAAATGTGGTTTGACTTTGTACTGACATATACTTACCATGCAATATTTATGTCTTCTTTTCTTGTCCTACCATGATTTTAGGAAACTAACTAAGAAGTAAGTGCTTTCTTTCCCTATTCATTTGATGAATTAACTAATTTTGAATATAGGGGCATTAAATCATTTAGAAGTATTTACTGCTCATTTTAAATGGAATACTGACAGAAAATTTCTTCCTCTGTAAGAGTATTATGCTATTTGAAGTGGAGTCGATGAAGTGGTACTTATCAAACATCTGGCATTCAGACTCATTTAACTGTTTTCCTCATCCTAGAAACATTTTGCAAAGGGAAATGAGTGGTTTCAAAGACTGATGATGAACGGAAATACCCCAAAATGTGAATCTCAGTGCAGTTAAACTTCACTACAAAATTAAAGTTATCATAATTATTACTCATATTAATTCAGGAAGTTATATTCTGATTTATGTAAAAAACAAATACATTCAAAACAGAATCTTGTATTATTAAGCTAATACTAGTATCTAGGTGAATAACAGCAGGGGTTAATTGTAAAACAAAAACTGATGGTTTCTTTTTAAAGACTGAATAGCATTAAGATTAGAATATGATGTGATTAGTTAACCATGAATGTATGCACAAATTTTGCATATACAAATTACTAGCACAGAGATCCTTTTTGTTACTTAATTATTAAATAGTATGTCCATTCTTTTGTATGTTCTTGCCCTTTGGTGTAACCCCTGTTTTCACTGTATTTTATTCCAGTGCCCTGAATGTTATATATACATTTTTCTAATTTGGAGATGGGAAGGGGAAATGCTGAAATAAGGCTACAGGTTGACCCACTGTAGCAATGAGATACACAAGACATTATGTTGAAAATGAATTTTACAACTTCTGGTGGAGTGGAGGAGGAATTGGGGAGGTGAGGAGGGAAGGGATAATAGGGGCAAAACAAAGGAGGGTGTAACAATGCTCGATAGAAAATGTATGCATTACCTTACTCATGTAACTGTAACCCTTCTGTACAGTATATTTACAATAAAAATGTGTTAAAAAAGATTAAAGATATTTATAAACTGTAAAAAAATTATTTTCAGTAGAATCATTACCTCTTGGGAAATGACATGGTGTTAAACTTGCTCTATTTTCTGCTGCAGAATTTTAAATTAGCTAAATAATGAAATCTCTTAAAGATTCAGTCTGTGCCAAATGAAAATAGAGAACAGAGTCTGGAACAACACATTTGCAATATCTTCATGAGAAGAATCATGAGTCCATTTTCTGGTCTTTGCCTTGTGTAGTGTAGAATTGGGGCAATTAAGTGATCACGTCAGTACCAGTAAAACCTAAGGCAGATACTTGTGTGCAGAGAATGGTACAGTCGGGTGATGCTCTGCCTGGCCTAAGGCATCTATGGGCTTTCTACTGCACCCTGCTCTACCCCTTGATAAATGAATGACTAAGGCTCTTGCAAAGAAAGGGGTTAGCAAAACCCAAACTTCTCCAGCTGATGAGTCAGTCTCACTGAGAGCAACAGTGAGAGTAATAACAGATGTTGCTGTAGGAAACAAGGTCTTGCTGGTTATGGTGGAAGGGGAGACTGAATTTAGGAGGTCAGTGGAGGTCAGGCTTACTCCATTTATGAGTATTCCTGCTATATTTGGTGGAACCAGGTAGTGATATGGAGAAGAATCAAACCTATTCTACTATTCTTTGAAAAGGGCTACAATTTAATTATCCCTCTTTTAACAAAAGAAAAAGAAAGTACATGAAAATGTATCTGCCTGGAAAAGATGTAAGCAAATACAGATTATTTAAGGTTTTCCTCAAGAAGTCATAGTTTTATGCTAATTATATTCCTTTTAATTAACTAGGAGAAATTATTGTCAGTGTCAAATAAAGATAATTAGTTCAAGAGGAACTATTGGTAAAATAATAAATTGATGGGATATAATGAAATCTCTTTAGATTAATCCTTATTGCACAAAATAATTATACTAAATTATGAAAGATTTTTCATAGATATACTTAGAAATCATGAGTGCTTCCTTAGCTTAGAGGTCATAGCCAAGTGCAAACTCTCATTCTGGCATATATTTACTTACATGTAGTTTTGGGCTTTGTGCTAGGCCCAGGGAATTATAAGATGTGATTTATCATCTTTGTCTTTTAAGAGTTTATATTCAAGAGGAAACAGACATGTTAATAACCACCATTGAATGTATTGTGTGCTTTTATTGAAATTAGAGTGTATAGGGAAGAGGCAACCATAGGAGTCAAGATCAAGAGTGTAGAGGATTGCTATTATGGAAATTTATTTGACTGTGTTAGAGTAAACAGCACAAATTTATTCTCTCACTATTTTCTAGATCTGAAAACTACATGGAGACATTGATTGGTATCTCTGTTTGGGTTTCACAAGATCTAAGACAAAATTTTAGTCTTTTGACATCTTACCAAGTGACTAAGCATAATTCTACTGGTGGGGAGAATTCATTTTATTGTAGTTTTGGACTGCTGTCCCGTACATTTGCTGATTGTCTGTAGGACCACACTACTCTTAAAATGACTGAAATGCTGCTCTTGCATGGATCAGCATTTAGCAATTAAAACTGTGTTCTTCTCATGCTGTAAATCCCTTTGATTTTCCTATGATTATCCTATGTCTATCATGCCTTCTTTTTCTCTAAAGGCTAATCTGAAGTAGTCTCTATTTAAAGGTTATATGGGAATTTAGCCTCTTCACAACATTACATAGTGCTTTGTTAAAAACAACAACAATAGAATATTGGAAGGATATTATCGCATTGTAAATTCTACTGAGAGCTATATTAAAGGTTAATTTGGTATAAATAAATAAAATCAATTTCTTTTTCCAAGAAGAAGATCAGTGAAATAATTTTATACATTAAAGCAATAGCAACAGATTCTATTCTTTGTTTAAGAAAGATCATACAAGTCATAATGCACAGTTATAATGTGCCATTATAAATATTACAGTATGGGGGACTGGATAGAGTGATGGTTAAAATGGTTATGTAGTTGTTCAGTTTGAAGAGAAGCCAACAGGAAAATCAAGAATCAGAAAGGAGTAGCTACTTACCTATGAGGGTAACATTTGAATAGCACTAAGAAAGTGTGTTCCTGACTGAACAGAGTAAGGAAAGAGCAGGATGATTTCTTTTCTGGTTATGAAATGAGACCAATAGAACTGCCATCTCCAAAGCAGAAGAAACACTAACAAGACTTAATGGACTTGAACCAAATGGAAATTTCAAGGCTGGATGTAATAGTGCTCATCAGAAATTCTAGCGCGAGGAAGGCCAGTATTGGAGGATTGAAATTCAATGCCAGCAACATAGCAAGAAAATATCTTAGGAAACAAAAAAATCACAGGAAATAATATTAACAAAACATATATAAAAATCTAAAATGCTTACATTGTCTTCAAAATGTTAACAAAAGGTACATGTGCATCCATATAAGGGAACTCTCTTTAGAAGAGCTCATATGTATGAAGAATGGAAGGTATAGGGAATGTTCAGTCTTTAGAAAGGGAGCTGCAGGTACAAGACTACTTAGAGTGCAGTGTGAACTGTGTGTATTACACTGTATATATCATAAAGATAAACATAAAAAACATACAGATTTTATCCAGAAAACACATTCCTTCTGAAAACAAAGAAATGCCATTATATTATTATTATTATTATACTGAAAGGCAAGGCAAAAGTAGATAATATGTGGAATGAAATAGATGGTTTTGACAAAATGGAAGAAGGGATTCAGAGGACAGTTACACTTATTGCTATTCCACAGTAGTAACCATCTCCTGCACTACAACTAGAAAGAAGACTATAAGGGTGATTGATGATGCGATAAGTTTGTAGGTGGAAGGCCAGGAAGCCATTACATTCTCTATTAAGTAATACTCAAGGTACTCTGCTGACTGTAATGGGGAACTGCCAGGACAGGAGCTCAAAGAAATGTATAGTAATGTTTAAAAATAGCTATCATGTGGGCTACAAGATGATGATAGAGGAAAAGGACTAATTGTCCTCTGAGAAATTTATAGGGTATTGAAAACCTTTATGAAGCAATAGTAATTAGGAGAGTTTAAAAACGTAGTAATAATAGGCAAGCTAGAACAGTGGAATATGATAGGCAGATTGCAAATAGGCCTATACACATACCACTAAGGGAGGTACCATTAAAAATTGGGTTAAGCCTTATGCTGTGATAAGTTGAAAATCAATTATATTTTTGTTAATAAACATAGTATCAATACCAGGGGACTGCAAAGCTTTAAAATCACAAGACATTTTTATCAGAAATGTTGCAATTGTTTTGATAGAAGAGTTTCTTTTTATTTTAATTGAAATATAATGAAATGGAAGCAAATTTAATTAAAAAAAGAACATGCACTGCTTAACAGACAAGATTGATCATAAGTATTAAATATTTTTGAATATAATATACATCATACAATCTTTACAGCATGTTCCTAAAGTGAATATAGTTTATTTTCTAAGTAAATTGTTTCTGAAAATATTTTCTTTTGGGGCATTCTTCTGCCATGGGAAATAGTTCCTAGTTCTCTCAAATGAATAAGATAGACAAAAATAACTGAGCCATAGGTGTATTTTTTATGTCTGTATTAATTTGTCACACAAAATTAGAGCTTTCCAAATAGGATAAAGGCATGTATTTTTCTAAGAATATATGAAAGGTGAAAATCTTCTTGTAGGTACTTTTAACTTCTGGCTTTTCAGGTATGCATATAACTTCCAGCGTTTCTGGTCTGTATATAACCACATCACACTGTATTTATAATATGAATTTTCCTGAAAGCATTATGGAATTGAAGATCATGTAATAATTTTGTTATCTATTTTATCATATAGCTATAAAGCATGTTTGTCAATTATTTTCTGTACAGAGAGTTTTATGTAATGATTATGTAAATAGATATCTATATCTCTATATGTATATAAGCATATTTACATACATATATTCATATATACATTCATAAATCATATTTGCATCCAGACAATGGTACATAGAGTTGTTCTTAGACCTCCATTGAGAGAGCTGATCCCTTTATCAATCCAATATATTATTGGATAAAAAGATGTTTAATACACCTATATTTTGATAATATTCATCTCACTATTGGATTCAAGTACTTTTAGTATGAAATATTAAGATGAAAACTGAGTACAATTGAGAAACTGTCATCTGCTTTACATTGACAAGACTCATTTGGGAAATCTTACTTGATATTTTCCTGGTTTGAAGACTGGTCTGAAAATTCATTAAGTGTTAATGACTTTTCTGCTGTGCACTGCACCTTCTGTGCCTTAGAATACAGTGATCAATTCTATTCTTGTGCTTTTTCATGCTTGTGTTTTTTCATACCTCTATTTTAAGAAGGCCAACAATTTTGTTTTCAGCACTGATGATTAAACCTAGGCCCTTGCACATGCTAAAAATGTGCTTTACCACTTGAGCTGCACATTAGTATTTTATGTTTTCCATATAATGATAGTTTCTTTTTGGTCAGTCATAGGCCTGAATTCTGGACCCAGGTGCTGTCCTTCAGCTCTTCATCTCAAGGCTAGCGTTCTACCTCTTGAGCCACAGTGCCACTTCAGGCTTTTTCTGTTTATGTGGTACTGAGGAATTGAACCCAGGGTCTCATGCATGCAAGGCAAGCACTCTACCACTGAGCCAACTAATATGTTTTGAATCAACCAAATCAGAATATTGTTATAATATTTATGAAAACTTCCATTTGTCTATGTGAAACTTATACTTTATTATTATGACCACTTCTCATCTATAAACTAAAATAAAGTATGGAGAGCATGGTGCATAAGGAACGTTACTGGTTTTTTTTTTTTTATAGTTGGACATGCCTACTTAACACTTGGCACTAACCTTGCAAATTTTCACACTTTCTAATATAGCTGATCTAACCTTGAGTTTCCTATGAATTTTCTTGTCAACAAATCACTGATAAAGAAACTGCTTATCAGACTAGGTTTCCTCAAGCATAGAACTGTCCTCAAACATAAATTTAAGTGGAACTTAAGTTCTGTGAAGCTATTTTATAATGGTGGGAAGAATTTTGGAAAATTTTTCCTTGATATTTTCTTTATGTCTTAACTCTTAATTTACATGTAGTTGTACCTCTTAGTTTTCCTTCATCTTGTTTATTCCTATTGTTTTTCTTGCGTGTCTCCATTCCCAATGCTGAAGTTCTACCTGAAGATTAGAATTTTTAAAACTATCAAATTACATAGCTTTATAATCACATTTAGCCATTTACTTAGCCTTCTCCACTAAAACAACTGGTAAGCTAATGCATCTTACATAATGTGTTATAAGATGTATAAAAAATATACATATAACTTTATGCTTGCATGACTATATCCATAGCTCTAACTATACTTATGGAACTATAAGTGTGTGTTACACAATGTGAAATAAAAAAAATAAAATCATACAAACTTTCATTATAATTTTTGACATGTTTAGAGACTTCAACTTTATCAATTCACTTATTAATGTGGGAAATGAACACACTATTTTTTCCTTGAACTGTATTGAGTTATTCTACTTCAAAATAAATCCAACCTGACATTTCTATGCACAAACCTTTTTAGGTGTTTTGGGAATGTGCTGCCTTCACTATACCCCAGGCAGCTGCCCAACTGAATAGCAGCAAAGTATACAGATTTCTGAGTACTAAACAGGGACCACCGCCAATCTAAATATACTGTACCTGATGTCCACAGCCACCATCTGGGCTGCAAGGGCAAGACTCCAGATCCTTCCTTCTACAGACAGTGACAGCCTCGTGAACTATAAGCTGCCTTAGACAGCAGGAAAATTAGCCCCTGGGAAACAGGGCAGGTGGTAACCATTTCCACCAAAGCATGTTGATGGAATAAGCGCCTACATTCAAATACCTTCTGAATCGGTGCCATGAGTTGTCTCCAAGTTTTGCCAGCTAACTGTTTGCTATCCAACCTCTTCACCTGCTTCATTCCCCTGGGAGCTATGCAAGCAGTCTTCACCAGCTGTCCTGTTGGAGAAGGCTGTGTGGTGACACCAAAAAACTGGACTGAGGAAACAAAGACTAAGAATAAACAGGCTCCTCAGTGTCTGGACACGAAGGTTGCTTTGTAATGTGTGCTTTACTCTTTTAGAAACGTACCTGGAGACAATATATTTGAACAAATCCCATTTAGAATCAAGATGATTTTTCAAGAACTTTTTGTACACGTCAAAAGAAAGAAAAAAAAAGAATTCAAGCGATTGCAATTTTCCTGGATTTGAATCCAAGTATTCAATAAATAAAGCTTGATGATGCTAAGCTAACACTGCTCAATTTTTTTCTTCAAAACGTTTTCCAAGCTTCTACTTCATTTTCTTCAGTCCCTTCTTACTTTCCTCACCCCCTTTCGAAAAAGAGCTAATTCTTTACCATTCTTCTTAGCAGTCACCTCTGAACCTTGCATTTGAGGCACAAAATATGGTTCATGCACCTGTGGCAGGAACATCACTTGGAAGCTGGTTAGATAACACAAAAATCACAGGCACTATCCAAGACCTACTAAATCACCATATACATTTTTAACAAGAGGTTTCTAGGGTCACTATGCCCGTTAAATTTCGATTTATGCTTCTCTCTGTCTTCTCAAACAGTCTTAACACCAGATTCATTCAGGAAGAATGAAAACCTCAAATGCCTGGGACATCATATTTGGGAAACAAAAATGCACATAGTTGCCTAAAATGTACATTGAAAGGGCTTCATCACATATAAGGGGATTCATTTCTTATAATATTGTTTCAATAATGCCTGTGACTACACTTAGAATAATATTGTGAGAAAAAAAGATTCTTTAGTAGAGGAAAGTATCTTTGGTAGATTACAGATATATTTCACTGCAAGCATTTGTTTCTCTTATTGGGGTAGCATCATGACTGATAGGTAGTCAATCAAGCGCTTGTGACATGCCTCTAGACATTTCTGTTCTTGATGTTTTTGAAACAGCCTGTTACTTTTGGCTCCCCTAACTTGTGTGAAATTCTCCATTACTATTCCTTCACTACACTATGTGGGATGGTGGTGCACAAAACCAAGCTTCGCTTTTTTGTCTATTGAAGTGGAGTCAAACATTTTACTAGTCTGGCCTAGAATTGTGATTCTCCTATCTCTGGTTTCTGAGTAGGTGGAACAACAAACAAAAGTCAGTAGCAAGGCTTTAAGAGATAATAATATGAAATATGCTAAAAATCAAACATGCTATAACAGATTTTTAACAACGTATTTCTTAATACTATATATTATTAATGAGTATAAAAATTAATGAATGTCTGATGCTATACTTTTAAGATGATTTTGTTAAAGAATGTTTAGTAAAATTCTTCAAAACTAGAATATATTGTTTTTCTAGCAGTGGTCATAAGAGGTCACTGATTTTTTTTAATTCTTTATATATTCAGAGTTAAATAGCATCTAGCTTATTTTCTTTAAAAATTAACTTTTGAGAATTACTACTACAGTAAAGAATGAAACATAAGGAGATCCATGGTGATAACGTTTAGAAGACCCAACTTGCAGCACATTGGTAAAGAAGCTTTCTGAAGACATTAAATCTATCTTGAGATTAATTTAACTCACTCAAATACAAGTGATACTTACTGAAACAATACCCTTTCCAGGGGCTGGGGAGGTGGCTCAGTGGTAGAGTGCTTGCTTTGCATGGATGAGGCCCTGGGTTTGATTCTTAAGCACCACATAAGCAAAAAGAATAAAAGAAAAAAAAAGCCGGATGTGGCACTGTGGCTCAAGTGGTAGAGCACTAGCCTTGAGCTAAAGAGCTGAGGGACAGCACCCAGACCCAGAGTTCAGGCCCCACAAACTCACCCCCCAAAAAAGAAATACCCTTTCCTAGAACTCTAGACAACTATCAAAAATAGCAAAATAATTTCCAAAAATTATAATTAGCATTATGCATATGCCCAGAAATAATTTCTATAAAATGATTATGTGCCAAATATTTTCTTAAGCACTTGATAAAAAAATAAGACAAACTTCTAAGGAGCTAATATTCTCCAAAGTAATGGCTATAAAGAACCTATGGGGTTTTTTTAGATAGTAAAATACCAAATATTGGCTTCAAGGGACCCATCTATGGTGTCTTTGCATGCATTTCATGAAAATGTGTATTGATTCTCAGGTTGCGTTGTTGGGAAGGAAGCTGCTGATATATATCTTCATGTTTTTCTGTAAAAAATATATATCTCTAATGTATTTTACACAATGTAATCTTCATGGTGCATGTAGACCACATTTTCTTTGTCCATTCATCAGATTGTACTAGGTACCTTTCAGTTCATACCATCATCCATCCTTGTTTTCTTTAGTCTTAAGAATAGTAGCCATTCTTACTGGCATGAAGCACTATCACATTTGATTTTGGCTTCTTCTTCTCTGATGATTTGTGGCATCTAGTATATTTTTCACATCAAACTATAGCATTGACTGGATTCCTATTGCCCATTGCCAGAACTACTTGTGTCCTATTTTCTGGCTAAAAATTTCTTCTTGTGCTCACTACTCATTTCCTGATTTGTGTAACTGTAACCCCTCTGTACATCAATTCTATAGTAACAAAAAATTAGCTTACTCATAAATATTTAAGACCACAAAAATAAATAAAATAAAATAATCTAAAGTTAAAAAATTTCTTCATATACTGAAACAAGTTAAAGTGTTTTTCATATTGATAAAGACATGATACACATCTTCAAATCTAAAGCTAAGCCAAATTAGAAAAAATATAAGTATTCTGTATATTTAAGTCTCCTCATTCCTACTCCACTGATACCTGTACATAATAAGACCATTGATGTGTCAGCATGGTACAAAGCAAAAATTAAAACTATCTGAAATCATTAACAGACTTTTTAGTCCAAGCTGCTTATATAAGTTATTATTTGAGACTTTGCACCTCTCTTTAAGAAATTACGTTAAAATAAAAATTAAAAATTAGAGAGTATTCTTGCAAAACATATAATTTACATCGATATGTGTAGGAGAAATTAAATTTAATCAACATCATGTGCCTAGAAAATGGACTTCAATTTTATTCATTCTAGTAAGAACTATAACCTTCGAAGACTGGATTTTGGATTTTGAAGTAATATGAATTATTTAACCTGCTTCCAAATATCGAAATAGCTAAAAATAATTACAAAGAATTTATTGAAAATGGAGGTGATATGGTCATTTCAATATGAAAGATGAACTGAAATTAGTTATAATTGTTACACCTATAAAATTAATATTGAAAAATTGAAACTTTAGTAATTAAAACATCACTGCAGTTCCTGATAAAAATTAGTATCAGAGTTACTTCCATGTTTTATGAGATTGAGATGTTCAGTTTGACATGAATTAGTAGTCAGGAAATTCTCACTTTCATAGTAATTTGTCCTTAGCTCATAGAGCTGGTTCTGATTGTGTGAATGTACGCATCTGTGTGCATGTCTGTGTGCTCATATGCATGGGTACTAGTTTGATACACTTGTCCTTCTTATTGGTGCAATAAATGTATTATAAAAATTCATATATACATATATACTTCTATGTGTGTGAAACATGCGCTGAAGATAAAACTCAATAGAAAATTACTTGTCTACCATATACAAGACCATAGGTTCAATCTTTAGCACCACAAAAAATCAAGACAAACCTTTTTACACACACACACACAAATTTTGAGATATAGAAACAATAGAGATAAATTCTGCAAAGATGTCATGTCTTTTGTATTTTAAGTTTTTCAAGGAAACAGACATACAATATGAGGTTTTAAAATCATGTTTTCTTATAAATCCAGTAATTCACACAGCAAGAATGCTTACCTAGAAAGGGACTCTATTCCAGCGCCCATCAGCATGGTTCTTTTTATTATTATTATTTGCTTGTTATCACCAGAATAGAAAACTCTTTTGAAATGAAAATTCTATTTTTCTGGTAAACAGTTCAAAAGAGAATGTAAAATACTACTGCTACTAATAATAATTCTGTCTTGGTTACCAGTGCAGAGAATAGTGCTAAGAAAATATTGATACTGAGCTATAAATGATTTTATGTTCATTGAAGATGGAATGCCCTTAATGTATCTGGAGTTATTGCATAATGATAACCAAAATAATCTGAGCATATGTTGTGAAAATTATGAAAGGGGCTAAGGAGCCTAAAAAAAATCACTCACTTGGTAACAGATAAAACCTCAGTAGAAGCCAAGAGAATGGATTAATGTTATCATAAGAGCATACAAAAATGGAAACTTAAAACTCTATATTTGTGATATGGCAAAAAATGACATGAATCTTAGACTTTCCCATGCAATTCACATCGAGATGAAGCTACTAGAGTAACTATTACTTTGAGTAAGTGTAAATTTGAATATGTTAAGGCAGGTGTAGATCAGGATTTACATGAACTTATGTGCCACAGAATTATTTCTAAAATATTTGCACAGATAATAGGCGACAAAAAATATAACCTGGAATAAATGTTCAAATCAACGCAGATTGTCTTATGCAATTTTACATTTCTTAAACATACTTCCCTACTAGCAAGTGAAAATTTTAGTAATGAAAATCTGAAGGCTAATACTACAGGCATAAACTGATCTGTGCAGGGATTATGAGATCTTTTGACCTGTACACATTACTTGAAGGAGGTATTAAATTCATAAAAGATGAGTGTCAGACATTGACACTAAAGAAAAACCCAACGTGGGTAAGTCTTTAATTACTTCTCCTTCTGACCAGTGCAATTGCTAAGTGAAGGACTACTGTGCTGCTTAATTAAAACCACTTGTCTCCTGTTGCTGAGTAAGTTTCATTAGGATGTTTGTTTGAACATTATTGTTTCAAATTTTTTATCTTACATATATTAATATTTTCAGACACAAAAATGTATGTCAAGTATTTCTAATATCATTTGCAATGTATACTACTGGATAAATGTAGAGTAAATATCTTAGCATTGCTTCTTAATTATATACATGCATCTATATGCATGCTATGTTTTGTTACTTAATGAAAATATATTATAAAATATGATTTTACATCTATGGAGCCTTGGGAGATACTCAGAATTGTCTGTTAAAAGGAAAGAGAAAGAGATAAGTATTCAAATGTTTTTTTTTCCTTTCATGCAATTGTTTCTATCAAAAAAACGAACTTAATAACTTTGGTGGGGGGTGGGGGGAGGATCGGATGGGGAAAGGGGGAGGAGTATGGGAAGGGATGGGAAGGGGAAATGAAGAGGAGGCAACATTGCTTGATTAGAAATGTACTCGGTATCTTGCCCATGTAATTGTAACTCCTCTGTACGGTATTTTCACTATATATATATATATATATATATATATATATATATATATATATGTTGATACTGGACTAACAGACTTTGAAAAACAGTTAAGGAAATTTAAGAAAAAATATACCAAAGAAGATGTAAACTAGGTAGCTGGGTTCAGTGTAGTCTTAATAAAAAACTTTAAAGTTTAATGGGTAGAAACACTAAATCTTCTTATCTATAATGCCATATATTTAAAAATCTTAAATTTTATTTAATAGAAATGAAAATTTGTACTTAAAAAATTCATTCAGGAAAATTGCTAGGATAGTTTGAACATTTTTCCCCTAAGGAGCTGTAAGCAAATAATAAGCATAGCTAGAAAGATTAAATTTTAGGTTTGCTTGAAAGTAGAATAAACAAAGTACTGAACCGAAATTTTAAATGTGTCATCACTGAAAATTAATTTCTCCAATGCTTGAAACATGGTTTCTACTTGGTATCATATAATTTTTAAATAGAATAGTCTATCCAGTTTCTAGACTTATTTGCAGCTTAATATAACAGAGTTTTCAAAGTGTCAGTAAGTTTAAAAAGTGAAAGAGTGGCTGGGAAGGTGGCTCAGTGTTTGAGTGCTTGCCTTGCATGCATGAGGCCCTGGGTTTGATTCCTCAGCACCACATAAACATAAAAAGACTGAAGTGGCGCTGTGGCTAAAGTTGTGGAACACTAGCCTTGAGCTGAAGAGCTGGGGGACAGTGCCCAGGTCCAGAATTAAGGCCCACGATTGACCAAAAAAAAGAAAAGAAAGAAAGAAAAATTGAAAGAAAACCAAAACTGGAAATCCTTCATCTTCTGACCCAAGACATCACCATAAGCAAGGCCCTGGCTACCACAAATGTTGCCTCCAACTCAGTGACCAGCTTTTGATGTCATTTGGGGCTGCAAGTAAGCTCCATGTAAAGTTCAAAATTAAGGTATGTCTACTCGTGCTCACAATGTGTAGGTTTTAATAGACTTTCAAAGTAAAATAATGTTAGTCATCCAAAGGGGTAGTATTTTTATAAATATACTACATCCCTTTTAAAAGTTGTAATTAACTCAGAAAGATCCAGGCACCTTCTTTATTGCATAAGGCAAACAATTAAAGAACAAGTTTATAATGCACTTTTTATACGTTTTTTTTTAATTGTAAAAATAGTGTACAGAGAGGTTACAGCTACATGAGTAAGGTAATGAGCACATTTCCTATGGAGCATTATTACTTTCTTCTTTGTTTTTCCCCTACGATCTCTTCCCTCCCCATACCCCCAACTCTTCCCTCCCTCCCCCCCCCACAACTTGTAAAGTTGGTTTTCAACACAGTGTCTTGTACACCTTATTGTTACAATGTACATTACCTTTAAGATGGTGTAGTCAAAACCCTTATCAAACGATTGTTTACATCAGCTAATAAGGTAAAGAATTCATCTAGCTCTATCCAAGAGCCTGAATGGGCTTGCCAGGACCTAGGTAAGCAGTCCCAGTGCCTACCACCTAGACTTCTCAGGTGCCAGCCATAGTCAATGTGAAGTAAAAATTATCCCAAGTAACACACCAAAATGTAGGCTTTGACTTAGAAGTTAGTGACTTAGATGTTAACTTTGGCTAAGACATTTTTTTCAGTGTGATTAAATAGGTTAATTTGCTTATTTTTTTCTTATTGTGAAAATATCATAAAGAGAGGTTACAATTACATGGACAAGATAATGAGTACATTTCTTATCAAGCATTGTTGCCTCCTCCTTTGTTTCCCCTTCCCAACCCTTCCAATCTCCCTCCCACCCACCACCGCCCTCTTACCCACCCATCCCCGAAGTTGTAAAGTTCATTTTTCAACATAGCGATTCGTACATCTCATTTCACTGTATTTGATATCGGTGTAATTTGTGGAGGGGAAGGGAAAAAACAAATTGTTTAAATAGGGATACAGGTGGACCCATTGCTAAGACATTTTGGAGGGGAAAAAAACCAAGCTTTAAACACAGTAACACTTATTTTGACAACATCACAGTAAAACCCTAGAAAGTGTAACTATGTCCAAATATAAAAGGCATTAAAGAATAAGCCATAGTACCAGGAAGTGAGGAATACCACACAATATACAGTATGTCTAACCATGTTTAGAGGTAAAGGCTGGGGAAAATCACCAGAAATTAAGTGCCTTTTCTTTCCTTTTGTGACACACTGGCTCAAACCCATCTCCCATCTCACAGATTGAGATTTTTAATAACAAATGTATGTAAAATTTTTCACATTGAAATTACACAAACATCTCACTAAAATAAAACCTTGTTAGCTTTACTTATTAGGCATTAAAACCTAGCAATCTTATTGGAGAAAGAATTATCTCCCTCTTCTTTTTGATAGAGTCTGAGAGCTTGGAGCAGGAACTAGATAGGTAGATAGATAGACAGATAAATAGGTAGATATCTACCAAGAGGGAATGAGCTATGCCTTAGCAAAGGAGAAAGCTTTGCAAATTCACATTCCTCCTAGGTTTGAAATTCTTTTCAGCAGGGCCCCTCTGCTATTATTGAGCTTGTGTACCAGCACACCTGTTGGCAAGTTATTGAGAGTCTGTTGGCTGAAATTGTCAGAACTCTGGGTTTGGGGCTTCATACTAGTGTTAAGTCTGGTGCCAAATTTCACTGGAATTCAACTTCATAATACGTGGATTTTGTTTAGAGGTTCTCCTAGTAGAGTAATCCTTTACTTTCCTCTATTATCTTAATGTTTTCTTTTTCAAATAGCTACATTACTTAATGAAACATGTTAAAAGTGAAAAAATAACATGTTTATTCTAAAGTGTCCTAGTAGTTATAAGCCCAACATTCCTAGAATAGATAACATATTCATACTAAGTTAATTATAAAATAGTTATATAAAATTTTTGGGAAGTTTCAAACTTAAAAGTTATTCATTTAAAGCATGAGAAAAAATGTTTCCCTGCTACAAAATATATGTAAACAGAGTTAAATTAGGTAAGGACCAATAAAAGAATGTATATTTCTGACTGTAATTTTCATTAGCATGCTCGTAGCAGACAAAGTGTTTCTTGCTTAACCGCACATAAATCCATGGAAATATTGTTCAAAATATCAAATTTAGTTTTCTATAAATAACTGATGAAAATTCTATTGTATTTTTTAGTTGCTAGTGATAACAATACATAGATAGATGGAGTGCCAGCCAAGAGCAAAAATAGATATACATGCAGTTATGTCTTCAACATTGCAATTTCATACTCCTACTAAAAGTAAAACTTAACATTTCTTCTTTAGGAATTCTGAAACCTCAATACCAGCTAGCAGGAGATATAATTATATTTTGCTTCTGGACTTCTTTGAAGATTTTTGAAGGAGGATTTGGAAATGACAGAACCCAGAGCAAAGAGATTAAAACTCTGTAGGAATTAAAGATCAGGAAAAAATATACCTTGAGCACTGTAGAAATTGACCTTATAGGCACATTAGAAATGCTGAGTTTCGGTTGTATCATGTACACACTAATTCTATGTTCTGCAAAATAAAATAGAGGAATTTGAAATTCTCTGACAGTAAGCCAGAAACTGAGAGGTCATGGCCTAGGGAAAATCATATGAAGGACGCTGTAGTTTTCTTAGGAGAAGGACTCAAAATGATAATGCAACTTTAATGGTATATTTGGTAAGACAAAATTGAAAATTGGCAAAATTTCCTAAGGAAATTTTCTTTTCTGGAAACCAGATTCTGTAAGAACCTACAGTATTTATTGTCTGCTTTGTTTATTCCTTCCTTTATGCCTATCTTTCTTCCTCCATTCCTTTCTCCCTCTCTATCTTATCCTCTCCCCCATCTCTTTCCTACACTGGGGATTGAACCTTAAACCTAAAGCATGCTAGTTTGTACCACTGAACCAGTGCTTCCTATATTGCTTTATTCTGTAACCTCCAATTGTTTTCAACAACTGATGATAAACTGGCTTTTGTTATATTGTTTTGGCCAAATTGAACAACTAATAGTTATCTTTCAAGTTTACACCAACCTTTTATTTTTATGTTTTTATTGTAAAAATGCTATACAGAGGGGTATAAGGTAATTATACATTTCCTATTGAGCATGGTTACCTCCTACTTTGTTTTTCTCCTACCATCCCTTCCCCCCCACCTCTCAAACTCATCCCCCCCCCAAGTTGTAAGTTCACTTTCAACTCAGTGTTTTGTACATTTCATTGTTACAATGGGTCATCCTGTATCCTTATTTAAACATTTTGTTAGTTCCCTTCCCAACTTTTTTAAAGAAAAGGTAAAAAAGTAACAGGTTAGACAAATAAAAATTTAATAAAAATGTAGAAGAAAGTATATAGAAAGAGTACAGCATTTCATGGTATTGAAAACTGTAATTTTCACAAGTATTCTTAGCACATGTTTGAGAAGATTTTGGCTCTAATACATTCAGTGAGGTGGTGTTATTTAATGCTGAGAATAAGAGAAATGTCACAAGTGGAAAAATTTGCAAATTTCTTAGGAAGGTGATATGATATGTAGGTTAAAGTTTACAGGACAAAATACAAAGAATGTCATGGAATACGATTGATGCCACAATTGTTGAGACAATTGTGAATCCCATTTACTATTTGCAGTTCCTCTAATTTTATTAGATTCAATACTTCTATAATGACATTGTCTAAATTTCTTGTTTCTGTTTCTTCTTTTTCCTGGTCTGGGGGCTTGAACTCCAGGCCTAGGTGCTATCTCTGAGCCTCTTTTTGCATAAGGCTATTATTGATCTACCACTTGAGTTACAGCTCTACTTCCAGCTTTTTCTGAGTAGATCATTTGAAAAAAGAGTCTTATGATCTTCCTTGGTAAGGCTGGCTTTGAACTGTGATCCTCAGATCTCAAACTCCTGAATATCTAACATTACAGGTGTGAGCCATCAGTGCTCAGTTTCTTGTTTTCATATTTAACATCTCATTTTATCTGATGTCTCAAATACATTAGCCTCTTCCTGCCCTTTCTTTCTCCCATTCTATTTCCCATTCTCTTCCGGCATGTGTGTGCATATATGTGTATATGTGTCCTAGCATGTGTGCATCTATATACACATGTACTCCTACCCATGTACATTGTTACATGCACCATCTCCAGTTTGCTTCTCTTTATTGCATGGACAAACATTTTACAATCTACTTTTGCCTAGTCTTAGCATGACCATAGTTTTGAGTCTCTGTGGCTCTAATTGTTTCCTCAATGGTACCTGAGTCCTGTTAAGATTCTTTGAAGCTAACTGACCCAAATACATCTACACACACACACACACATGAAATAATGAGAAGCAACATCTAGTATTATTTGTAAGGCCATGAGAGTTCTAAATGAGAAGTGAGAAGTGACATTCCATAAACTCAAACTATGTTGGAATTGGAACTATTTCCTGGGTGTCTGGGTTCCTGAAAAAGAGCTTATTGATTTGGAAAATTCAAAAGAAAAATAAGGTATTGCTATATACCTATTTGATTATCAATGCAATTTGTGACTATGTCTGTAAGCAATATGACCAGGAGAAAGCATTGACTATAAATATTTCTGAAATTCATAATAAAAACCCATGCCGTTTTTTGTTCTAACATGATCCTTTTCTGGCCAGTACTAAACATTGTCTCCAGAAGAGAATTAAGAAGCATAAAGCACACATGTCAGTGTCAGTGTCATTTTGGTAGACTAAATGTAATCATGTATGTAGGAAATAAAAATGGCTCAGCAGGAAAAGTTTCATAAATTTGTCTTCTTTTTTCAAAAGAAAAATCTCATTGTTTAATATTGTGATATTTGCAATCATTATATTCTTAGATTAGTGTGCTACTATCATTTGGTACCACCCATCTTGCTAAAAGTATATATATATGAAAAGCACAAAATTCTTTTTTCTAATTCTATTTGAAAACCACATTATTTTCTCCTGAATGTAACAAAAGCCAATGCATAGTGGTAACATGTACAAAACAGGGTCTTGGTTTCAGATGTGCTTTAAATTCAGTGGAGTCTTAAACACATACAGGATATCATTACTTGACCAGCTGGCAGTGGCTGTTCTATTCTCAGACTTTCAATAACTGATGACGATGCCTCTGTCTCCTCTCCCATCAGCTGCTGGCTCAATTGACCTCCTTCACCTTAGCTCCCATGCCAGACCAACAGGATAGAAAGAACATCTGGGCATCCTGTCTACCCAATGTCTCCAGAGCACTTGCTGCTGCTTGGACCTTAATCTTTATTTAACCTTTGTTGTAATGATGAAATATTGTCTCTCTGTCAGCAGTTCTCAATGTACAGTGCAGTTTTGTCATCAGTTCCCAATTTAAACACTTATGGAGTAGGAAGCATGACTTTGGCACTCTGTGTGACATTTCTCCATTTACTTGCTTATGTCCCAGAACACCTCAAACCATTGACCTTAAATACTGGAATACCAAGTGAGATTCTCCTACATAAGACTCTCCCATGATATAAATTTGGCACCATAGGAAGCTACATTAGCTTTTAGCACATCAGCATGTCTTTTTTTTTTATCAAATCACACTTTACAAGAAAATGTGTCAACTTTCAGAACTGCTGACTTGAATCATTTCATAAAACTTAAGTACAGAAAACTGATTCACTGAGTTAGGTGGACTATCCATCTATTTAATAGTATATATTTTTTAAAAGCATGAATGAGAGAAACAAAACATTTTTGGTGCATGTGCCATAAAATTAAGATATGAGATATATTTCTACACACCAAAATGATGTAAAAGATAAGGGAAAAATGCTAACTTGGGAAAAGCAAAGAGCCAACCTGGCAAATCACATTTGCAAGTACAGGGATTTGTGCATATTTTTCACTGTATTTGGAAGACATGCTGCGTATTTTAGCTCATGCAAAGAAAGAAAATTTCTATTAGTAGACATTTAAGGAAGCTATAAATGGTTTGAAAACAATTTTGTGAAAGCATAAAACATATATAGGAAGCTGTAAATAATTGTATACAGTTGTTTTTTATTCTCATTATATTAGCAGTCATAATATAAACTGGAACAAACCATGATCAGTAGAATATTTTTACCTGTGTTAGGATTTATATTTAATTAGCAATCATAAAATCTTTCTAGAAAACAATTACTTGTAGGCATATAACTCAGAAATATCAGGATACTGAACAGCCAGACTCAATAGCCACAATCTCTATTGATTTAACAGTTCAAATTTTACAAGTGAGAGGAACAAAGTCAAAGAAGAATTTCAATAATAACAGCCATGAGAGTAGAAAACACAAACTCTTAAGTCAAAACAATTTGGCAAGTAGGAATGACATGTGGATATCCAGTTTTGTCAACATCATTTGTTAAAGAAACTGTCTTTCATCAAACCAGTTTTTGGCAACCTTTTTGAATATTACATGGCTGTAGGTATGTCAGTTTATTTGTTAGTCTTCTATTCTGTCCCATTGGTCTTCAGGCCTACTTTTGTACTGATACAAAGCTGTTTTCATTACTAGGGCTCTGTGTTACAGAGCCCTTTTTTTTTTATTACTATTATTATTATTATTTCTCCAGCCTTTCTTTTTTGCCTGCTAAGAATTTTGGTTGCTATTCCGGATATTTTGTTGTTTCATCTGAATCTTAGGATTGCTTTCTTTATTGCATTGAAGATTGATGTAGGGATTTTGATGGTGTTGCATTGAATTTGTATATTGTTTGGGGCAGCATTGCTATTTTCATGATGTTAATTCTTCCAATACTGGAGCATGGAAGGTCTTTCCATTTCTTTAACTTTTCTTCAATTGCCTTCTTCAAAGTTTTCAAGTTTCACTATAAAGGTCCTTCACATCTTTGGTTTATTCCTAAGTGTTGCTTTCATGGCTTCAGTCTTGCTCTTCTCTATATTGGCATACAGAAAACTATTGATTTTTGTAAGTTGATTTTATATACTGCCATTTTACCAAAACTTTCAATTAGCTATAGTTGCTTGGGGGAGGAGTACATAGGGTCTGTTTAGCACAGGATCATGTCATCTATAAAAAGTGATCATTTTACTTATTTCCTTATATGGATTGCCTTTATGTTTCTATCTTGCCATATTGCTCTGGCTAGGAAATCCAGAATTGTATATTGAAGAGCAGTGGTAAAACTGGACATCCTTGTTTCATTCTTGATTTTAGAGGGAATAGTTCTAGCTTTTCACCAGAAGAATAATGTTGGTTGTAGGTTTATCATACACAACTTTTATTATATTGAGTAATATTCTATATCTTCCTACCTTCTCTAAAGCTCTTATCATAATGAGGTGTTGGATCTTATTAAGAGCTTCTTCCGCATCTATTATGATGAAGATTACTTCTGTTGATGCAATATATTATAGTTATTGATTTACATATATTGAACTAGCCTGAAATAAATCCTATTATTCAGCAATTCCACTCCTGGGCATTTACCCAAAGGATTACAAGCCAGGATACAGTAGAGGCACCAGCACAATCATGATTATTACAACACTTTTCACAATGGAAAAGGTACAGAATCAGTCCAGATGCCAATCAATGGAAGAATGGATCAAAAAATATAATATATATGTATATGTATATATATACCCCCCACATACAATGGAATTTTGCATATCTATTGCAAAGAATGACACTTTATCATTTGTAAGAAATAGCTATTTTTCATTGGATTCCCTTTCCTTCTGTTGGAATTCATTCAGTTTTCTGTCTGTGGATTTCATGAATTCCTCTTCTAATCTTTGCTTAGCCTCATCATGCTCACACATATTCCTGTGCAGACTTTCATTGTTTACATTCAACTTATTAACCAGTAGTGTTTGTAGAGCATTTTGAAACTCTCCTCTTGGTTTTTCATTGACTTCTATGTTGCCTGTTTATTTTGAGTGAAAGTTGAGGTTCCTTGACTTGCCATTTTTCTTGTGTTTCTATGGCTTGTTCTGCCCATTTGGAAGCAAAAGTAATCTAATGCCACATAGAACACAATTTTAAGACAAGAATAAACCCAAAGTCCTGTAATTGCACAGACTTTAGAAGTTCAAAATCATGCATAGGTATTTCCCTGTCCACCTCTCCTTTATTTGGGTGGGGGAGGAGCATTGTGGTTCAGGATTGGGGATTATGTATACCTAATATATACATAATATATATACATTCTTAATGGATACAAATATACATCAGAAAACATGGTAAGGCTCCATCTGTAAGAAAATGGAAAGACTTGGAGAAAATCATATTAAATTAAGTAAGCCAGACCTAACGAAACATAGGTTCCATGTTTTCCTTCATTTGTAATATTTAGTATATGTCTAGGATAGTTCTAGAAGATAACAATAAGCTGGGTGCCAGTGGCTCACACCTGTAATACTAGCAACTCAGGAGGCTGAGATCTGAGGATTGCAGTTCAAAGCCAGCCTGGGCAAGAAAGTCCATGAGACTCTTACCAGTGATTAACCACCAGAAAACAAAGTTGTGCTGTGGCTCAAATGGTAGAGTGCTAGCCTTGAGCTGAATAGCTGAGGGAGAGCACCCAGGCCCAGAGTTCAAGATTCATGACTGACAAAGATAAAAATAAAAATTAAGAAGATAACAATAGTTCAAAAGTTCTGTACATATGAACATAAAAAATGATGCTAATCAAATGAGCTACATGCTATGGAAACAAGAGGGATTTTTGTTATTGTTGTTGTTTTGTATACTATTTGCAGTTATTTTATTTTTCTTTCATATTTTTCTTTGGTTTATCCTCTGTTGTCAGTGTTTTGGTGCCTTTGTCTTGTATATAAGTTTATCTGATTTGGGGATTGGAAGGGGAAGCATAGAAATTATGAGACAAAGAACAAAGGGTGAACCAATGCAACAGCCATATTCACAAAACATTAAGTTGGAAATGAACTTTACAGCTTGGCTAGGAGCAAAAAAGTGGAAGAAAACAAAAGAGAGGAAAACACTATTTGACAAGAAATGTACTCATTACCTACTTATGTAACAGTAACATCTCTGTACACCAACTTTACAATAAAATAACTGACTTCACCAAGTAACATTACTTAAAATAATTTATGGTATAAACAATAAAACATTATGGCTCTATTCTCACAACTTAAAAAGAATTAAATATTTCTATTGCATCTAGAAGAATGCTTTTTTAGGAAGTTTTTTATTGAATTTGCTATCTCTACAAGTAAAATTCAATAGAATTTTATGTTCATAGTGTAATATAAGAAATAGAAAATATTTTATTTTCTATTCAATTTCAGACTAAATTACTAAAGCACTACATTAATGCATTTGGGGTCATAGATATTACAAATTACTTATAATTCATTTTAGTGAATAAAAAATCCATTATTTTTAGACTTGGTTTCTCTTTGCCAAGACCAAAAGCCAGGACAAATATTCCAAAAATTAAATTAATAACTATAAACAGTAATCTATTGCATTTTGTAGAAAAGCCCTGTACCATTCCAACACTATGATTGAAGCACTGATTATGCTTATCTACAACCTGAAACAAAATTATCTGATCATGTCATTAAAACAGGGCTCGACCTGCATGCTCTCACAGCAATCTTTTAAATTTCAAACAGATCTATGCATAGTGGCCTAGAAAACAAGTGCTATTAAGGTGGTCTTCTATGCTTTATTTTTCAATGAACTGTGGTTGCTTTTCTTCTAAAGCCTCATACAATGATGAACATGGTGGCATTTTCATGAATAAAAGAACTGAAAAGTCAAAAATAGGACCATTATGCAAAATAATTGCAGGTTGCACTGCTAAATCAAATAAAAAAATCTTATTAGGATTAAAGTAATAGCATTAAATGTAGTGAAATATGTCATAGGGAAAAATGAAGCAGGAAACAAGAATATAATATGCTGTAATCCTTATTTTATAAAAATGAAGGACAATTTGAATGTGTATAGAGTTTAATATGATGTTAAATTGGTATTTGAAATAAACCTCTCTTAAAAATAAGAGCAAAAAATTATAAAGAGGTTTCAATAACTGGAATGAAAGATGACAATCACATTTACAAATTTTTTAGGTAAGTACAACAATTTAATGAAACATCAGAAAGCAAGACCATATAGGTCACTATTTGGATTTCAAGCAAAAATGTAATATCATGCCTTTTTTATTTGACATGTTATATACACAGTAAACATAATAGAAAGTAGAATTTTTTAAATGTTGGCATTAATTGTAAATGTTGTAATTTAGTACAAGGTTTAAATAATTGAATAAAATTTAAATCTTTATTACAAAGTGAATATTTCTACAAATGTGAACAGGTAGAAACAAATTTTAATGAATACCAAGCAAATTAAGAAAAAAGTTTGTCTTCCTTATGAAATGTAAATATAAAAAGAAATTGCTCATTGTTTTTAACATAATATTGTCAGATACATAGATATAGAGATGTGTCTATGAATATTTTCAGAGTGACCAATTTTACTCAGAGGAAATAAGTTATAATAAAGATTTAAAATTCATTATCTAAGATTTTATGTTTTAATAGAGGTTCATTACTTATTTTATTTTTCTATTCTCATTTTTATCTAGGAAACTGTATTCTTAGATATTTGTCAGTTTTCCAAATGTAATATATATATTAATAAATGCAATCATTTAACTAGTAATTTTAATGGAATTATCTATACATAATACTTCATATATGCATATATAATTAAATATATAATTCAATTCAATGATATTATCTCTTCAGTAAATTTTGGTCCTTGAATATCACTCTATTTAAATAAGCAGAGGGGTATGGGTATGAAATTTATTTTTACAATATTTAAAATTCCAGAATATTAAATATTAAAACAAAGTAATCTAATATTGTTCAAATATATATCTGAATTGTTTAACAGTTGAAGGATGAGTGGTAAGAAATGTGTTTTAGTTGGAATATGGTAGAAGAGCAGCTGTGGGCTAACCAAGCTCTGGTGAAGAAAGCAGTTTTAGTGTTCCAGTGAAAAATGCAAGGCTAGTAAGTCACACCAAGTGTGCCATCATAGTACATAGAGTTTGGCCAGAGAGGAAAAATTCAGGCAGCTTATTTAATGAGACAGATTTGAGCACTCACCAGTGACCATGGTGGTGGTGGTAGCAGTGACTGCCACCACCACCATATCAACAGACAGAGCCTTGGACAAAGGCTCCAGAGACAGAGTGAGAATGGCTTCTACTCACCACCAGCCCGAACTGACAATGAGAAGATATCTTCATCCTGCTGACCACAGACATATACAGATAGATAGTAAATGGCCCCAAAACCACAAGACATTCCCACTCCTCACACAACATCTCTCCCACCACCAGAGAACACTGGCAAAGACAGGGCCAGAGCAGCTAGCAGGTAACTTAGGCTTTAGGAGCAGACACTGCAGAGCCATTTTTTTAACAGGACAAAGGAACCTGGCTAGTGGGGCTCAGCTCCACCCATGGAAAAGCTGACTTCCCAGGTAACAGAAGTTCTGCCCAAAGCAGGGCAACTTTATAAACTGGGTAAACAGAGCCAGAGGTGGCCCAAACCCTCTACAGCAGGGGCAGCTCTCCCAACTGCTAAAGGTTAAAAGAGAAACAATTCAAAACTGGATATGGCATAAATCCTGAGATTGGCTCCAGGCTAGGCCACAAGAGTATCTAAGCAGCTATCCCCTCAGAGAAAAGCAATTGATTGCTGACAGGCCATAACCCCATGCACATTCAAATTCCCTCACAATGAGGCCAAGCTAGAGGAAACAGCTATCTCCTCGGTGATACACAGAGCAATTGACCTCCCACTCAACTAGTCTGTGAGGAGTGTCACAAAGATCCCAGGCCAGTAAGGCAGAGCTTTGTTCTGCCTGCTCAAACAAACTGATTTGAGAAGCCAATCAAGCCCCAGGAAAACCAAACACAACAAGCAAATCTGAGTCTCCACCAAGAGGCTAGATACAGATAAAGGGGAGACACAAGATCCCCCAAATAAATCAAATAATTCTTTTTTCTACTTAATTTTTAATTTTTTCTACTATTTTCTTTCTTTTCATTTTTTTCTTTTTCCTTTTGGTCCTTTTTTTCACTCTCCTTAATTGCTGTTCTGTTCATCCCCAAATATGTACTCATCTTTGATTATTAGGCTTTATGCTTCATTATGTATATACTTACTTCTACATTGATTACTTAATTCACAATTTCTCAACCTTAGTTCCTTTAATTGTGGTATTATATGTCCATACTTAGGTAATTTTTTTAAGATTTTCATTTTTAAATGTTTTATTTCTTTTTCTTTATTGTTTTTTCTCCATTCTTTCTCTTTTTCCTCTCTGAATTTAGATCTTATTTATCATTCCCTCTCTTTCTTTCCTTCCCTAAATTCCTCTAAACTTATATTCTCCTCACAATTCTTGCTATATCTATTAATTACTTCTCCCCTGACTATTTCTTTGATTTTCTTTGTTCATTCATTCCTTAGTTGTTGTTGTTGAACTAGATTGTATCAGTTCATTTTGACTGTGTCAAAAATGTCTGCAACCACAGGGCTCTAAGTTGATGATTGCCTTAAAACAGTGTTCTAGTGTGGAATTGGTTTTTCTTTCATACCCAAATGGGCAGAACAAGTCATAGAAACACAAGAAAAATGGAAGTCAATGAACTTCATCTCCTTCTCATGATAAACAGGCAACAGAGTAGTTAATGAATAATCCAAAGGAGAGTTTTCAATATGCTCTACAAACACTACTTGAAAATATGCTGAATGAAAAGATTGAAAACCTGCAACGGCTCTATGTGAGCATGATAGAGCAATGGGTGAGTGTGATGAGGCTAACCAAAGAATAATAGAGGAACTTCATGATTGTGATTAATAGATTAATAGAGGAATTCATGGAATACACAAACAGAAACTAGAGAAATCTATGGAGTCCATAAATGGAAAACTCAATGAATTTGAACTAAAGGAAAGGGAGTGAATGAACTGTAATCACTCAACTAAGGGATTTGAGACTGAACATTAAAAACAAAATCAAAGAGGTAAAGAAGTCTATGCTAGACCTAAAACAAAGGTCCAACAAAGGTCTTAAAAAAAAAGTAGAAAATCTTGGCAATAGATTAGACCATGCAGAAGATTGAATCTCTGGGATAGCTTACACATTATAGAGAGAACAGACAACAATTCAAGACAAATCCAAGGAATATGCTAGATCTATTCAACAGATAGAAGACACCATCAGAAGGCCTAACATAAGACAGAGTGCAGAGAAGGGTCTAGAGACAGAAGCTAAAGGTCTAGGAAATTTATTTAACAGAACTCTAGCAGAGCTTTCCAAGCACATGAAAAGATAAACCCATTCATATACAAGAAGCCTTTAGAACCCCAAATAGATCAGACCAGAAAAAGACATCCCACCATCACATTGTAATCCAAACAGGATCAATAGAGATCAAGAAAAGGATCTTTAAAACTCTCATAGAGAAAAGATCAATCACCTAGAAAGGGAAAACAATCAGAATAACTTCAGATTTCTGAGCAGATTTCATGAAAGCAAGAAGAGATTGGAATGATGTATGCCACATGCTAAAGACAAACAACTATCAATCAAGAATACTGTATCCAGCTAAATTCTCCATCATTAGAGAAGGTCAAATAAAAAAAACAGAAAAATTGAAACAATAAATCAGCAAACCAGCATAACAAAAGATACGAAAAGATGTCCTACTCATAGAAATCCAATAAGAGCATGATAAATACCAAGAAACAGCACCCAAACAGAGAATACGATAAAAATAGTAAGAACTTAGTAGGCACAGTCCATAAGAAGGTGGATAACAGGACAGGAATTCAATCCTCTCAATATCAATGGACTTAACTCTCCAATTAAGTGACATTAATTGTCTAGTTGGATCAAAAAGCATTCCCAACTATCTTCTGTCTTCAAGAGACACATCTTGCCCACAAAAAGAAACATATTCTGAAAGTGAAAGCCTGGAACAATATCTAACAAGTTAACAACTTCCATAAACAGGTGAGAGTTGCAATCCTAATATAAGATAAAACAGACATCAAATTAAAATTAGGGAGAAGAGATAAAGAAGGACAATACATACTAATAAAGAGATATTGCCAACAGGAAGATATAAAAATTCTAAAATTGAAAGACACTCAGCAAATCTTACCAGAAATAGAAGAGAACACACTCAAATAAACAAACTCAGCGATGAGAATGGAAACATCACCACAGAAACAGCCAAGAATCAGAACATTATAAGGAAATTCTTAAACATTTATGCTAATGAATTTGAGAATCTGGATGAAATGGATGAATTTCTAGCAAATATTGATATGCTCAAACTAACCCAAGAGTATTTAAACCAACTTAACGAACCCATATCAAGCATTGAAATAGAATTAGCAATAAAAGTCCTCCCATGCAAAAAAAGCAAAAAAACCCAGGACCAGATGGATTCACAGTTGAATTCCACAAGGCCTTCAAAGTAGAGCTCATACCAATAACTCTCCAACTCCTTAATGACATTGAAAGGGAAAATTTACTACCAAACTTTTTCTCTGAAGCCATCATAATAACCCTCATCCCCAAACCAGACAGGGAGTCATCAAAGAAAAAGAACTATAGACCAATTTCTTTGATGAACATCGATGCAAAACTTCTTAACAAAATTTGGGCCACTCAACTTCAACAATGAATAAAAAAAACTCATAACTATGATCAAATAGGATTCATTTCAGGAATGCAAAGCAGGTTCAAGATATGCATATCAATTAATGTAATTTGCCACATAAATAAGAGTAAGACTAAGAACTACATGATTATCTCAATAGATGCAGAAAAAGCATCTGACAGGATTCAACACTCCTTTATGATGAAAGCTCTGGAGAAAATAGGAATCCATGGAGCATTCTTTAATATAATAAAGGCTGTGATGACAAACCTACAGTTACCATTATATTTAATGGCGAAAAGCTAAAGTTATTACCTATAAATTAAGGAAAGGGACAAGGACATCCACTATCTCCACTCTTCTTCAATTTAGTATTAGAATGCCTACCTAGAGCAATAAGGAAAGATGCAAACATAAAGGGCATCCAAATTGGGAATAATGAAGTAAAACTCTCCCTCTTTGCAGAAGACATGATCTTGTATTTATAGAACACTATGGACTCTACTCCCAAGTTACTCAAGATGATCTGAAACTTTATCAAAGTTGCACAGTATAAAATTAACCCTCAAAAATCAATAGCTTCTCTGTATGACAATAAAGAGAAAGAGTGCAGATGAAATCAGAAAAGCAACTGCTTATGTAATAGGCCCACAAAAAATAAAATATATATGAATTAATGTTACTAAAGAAGTACAGGACCTATATGATGAAAACTTTAAATACCTGAAAAAGAAAGTTAAAGTAGAACTAAGGAAGTAGAAAAACATCCCATGGTCCTGAGTTGGGGGGATTAACATCATGAAAATGGTAATGCTGCCAAAGGCAATCTACAAATTCAGTGCAATACCCACCAATATCCAAACTTCATTCTTCAATGAAATAGAAAAAGCAATCCAAAAAATCATTTGGAATAATAAAGATACTGAATAGCAAAAAGAACCCTTATTAGAAAGAACTGTGCTGGAGAAATGTCAATACCAAACTTCACACTCTACACAAAGCCATAGTAATCAAAACAGCTTGGGACTGGCACAAGAACAGACCTGAGGACCAACAGAATAAAACAAAGACCCATAGACCCATAACCACCTAATCTTTAATAAGGGATCCAAAAAAATAGAATGGAAGAAAGATAGCCTCTTCAGTAAATGGTGCTGGCAAAATTGGTTAAAAACCTATAGAAAACTAAAGTTAGATTCTTATATATTACCCTGCACCTGTATCAACTCCAAATGGATCAAAACCTCAAAGTCAAGCAGACAGCCTAAAACATTATAGGAAAGAACAGGAGAAACTCTAGGGCTCCTTAAAAAAGACACAGAAACACAACAAATCAAAGAAAGGTTGGACAAATGGGATTGCATGAAACTGCAGATTCTGCATGGCAAAGGACATAGCTTGAAAGATCAATAGAAAGCCTACCGATTGGAAGAAGATCTTCACTAGCCATAGAACAGATAAGGGCCTCATATTGAAAATATACTTAGAATTAAAAAAAATAAATCCCCCAAAACAAATCCTCAAAGCAAAACTGCTCCATTAATAAGTGGGCTAAAAACGTAAAGAAAGACTTCTCTGAAGAGGTAATAAGAATTGAAAATAGACACATGAAGAAATGCTCATCCTCTCTAGCCAGAAATGAAGTGTAAATCAGCCAGGTGCTGGTATAATCCTAGCTGTAATCCTAGCCTGAAATCCTAGCTATTCAGGAGGCTGAAATCTGAGAATCACAATTCAAAGCTAGCCGAGGCAGGAAAGTCTGTGAGACACTTATGTCCAATAAACCACTAGAAAACAAGAAATGATGCTGTGGCTCAAGCGGTAGAGCACTTACCTTGAGATGAAGAGGGCAAGGACAGCGCCCAAGCCCAGAGTTCAAGCCCCAAGACCGACAAAAAAATGCAAATCAAAACAACATTGAGTTTTACCTCTCCCCAGTAAGAATGGCTATAATCAAGAACTCTAATAACAGCAGATGCTGGAGGGGATGTGGACAGAAGGGAAACTTACTGCATTGTTACAGGTGGGAGTGTAAACTTGTTCAACCACATTGGAAAGTGATATGGAGGTTCCTCAAAAAACTCCACATAGCGTTCCCCTATGACCCAGCAAACCCACTTCTGGGCATTTACCCCAGTAATCACAAACAAGGCCTTACTAAAGCTACCATCACAACTGTGTTTATAACAGCATTATTCATCATACCTAAGATATGTAACCAACCCAGATGCCCCTTAGTAGATGAATGGATCAAGAAAATGTGACACACACACACACACAAGAATTCTGTGCTTCCATAATAAGGAATGACACTGCTCTATTTGTTAGGAAATGGAAAGACTTGAAAATGTAGTAAGAAAGAGCCAAAGAAGTATAGGTCCCAGAGTTTCTCTTATTTGCAATAATTAGTATATATCTATGATAATCATCTATTCGATGAGCAGAAAAGCTCAAATGCTATCTATGTACATATAACCACATGAGATGATATTAAGCAAAATGAATCCCAAGATATGGACACAAGAGATCTTTTGTTGTTCTTGTTGTTTTTAATGTATTATGTGATTTTTTTGTTTCTTTTATATGTTCTTCCTTCTATGGTTTATCCCCTGTTGGCAACATATTTGATTTTTGTACCCTGCATCTTTTATATACAATTTTCTAATTTGGCAGGGGAAGGGGAATAACAAAATGTCAAAACAGGATGACCCACAGGATGACCCATTGTAGCAATGATATTCACAAAACACTATGTTGTAAATAAACTTTACAAACTTCAGGAGGAGGGTGGAGGAGTGGAGAGTTGGGGGAGGGAAAGGATAGTAGGAAGAAAAAAACGGAGTGGGTAACAATATTTGACAAGAAATATACTCATTACCTTCCTTGTGTAACTGTAATGAAAAAAAATTTAAAAAGAAATTTGTTTTAAAACACAGATTTTACTCTTTAAATTATGTCAAGTGAAGCAAAAGTATGAAGCTACTTGTAACTATGGTAATTTAAGAAGGTTGTTGCAGATAGTTAATAAATCAACATGGGCATATTGACATATACATCTTATAGAAATGTATTTGGTACTGGTATTCATGGTAAATTCCTTAGCTGAAAGAAGTAAAGAATGATAAGTGGATTTTAATTGGGGTTGTTTGCAATAGGGTCTTCTTTAGTCTTCAAATGGCAAAAGTTATTCTAAGAGACATCAATATGAGGACTGAATTGAAAGTCTGATAGAGATGATACAGATAGAGATAGAGATAGAAATGAATGGAAATATACAATTTCACTCAGCATGAAAGAATTTTTTTGCATTTATTAGAGAATTCATGCTATTTTAATAATTATTTTATTTTGTTTATTAACATTTATTAATTAAATATATTATTTCAGAATCTGATTTTCATATATGTGTAGAATTAGTCTAGACCAAATTCAGCTTCTGTTTATCTGCTCTTCAAGCACTTCCTCCATTTTCTTCAATCTTTCATCATTATTCTATATTCATGTTGATTTAAAACTTCAGATATGAAAGGGACATGTGTGTTTGTCTGTTTCTCTCTTATTTTACTAAATATTACATTCCAGTTCTATCCACTTATCTACAGATGCAGGCATTCATTATTTATGCCTGAATTACATTTCATGGGACATTTGCATCACATTTTATTCATCTAATCATCTGCTGATGAGCAATAAAGGTGACTCAATATCTTGGCTGCTATGAATGGTGCCACAATAAAACACAGCATGTAGGTGACTCTTTTGTATGCTGATCACATTGTTTTGTATATGAGCATGGATAGCAGGGACTATATGGTAGTTCTGTTTAGATTTTGAGGAACTTTTGTGCTGTTTTCTTTCCTAGAAAGTATTAATTTACAATCCTGACAACAGTATATCAGAGCTTAGTTTTTTCTTTTTTTTTACCCTTTGTTTGTGTGTGTGTGTGTGTGTGTGTTTGTGTGTGTGTATCTGCCAATACCAAGGATTTTACTCAGAGCCTGTGCCTTGACTTGACTTTCTTGCTAGCTGCTGATATGATGACATGAGCTGTTCATCAGTCTGATGAATATAATGGGCAAAAAATTCAATTTCAAGAATGAAATAAAAATTTGAATAGAATTTTTTTCCAAAGAAGATATTGAAATGATCAGAAGCACTGGAAAACATGTTTGTTGATATTTTCATTAGGGAAATAAGTATCAAAACCAAAATGAGACACAATTTATACCCATTTGATATGTATATCAAAAGAAGAGGAAATATTGATGAAGATGGAGAAATTTGATACATTTCCAGAGGGAAATGTGCTATTGTAATACAATTGCAATAGCAATCATAAAGTCAATTATTAAAAAAGATAGCATATGATCAAAAATTCTACTTCTAGATATATACCTGAGAAGTAAACCAAATTACCAGGCAAAAGCCTTTGATATGAACAAATAAAATCAATGTGAAAAACTTGTACATAATGTTGATGACAGCTTATTTATAAGATCCAAAAGATTTCTTATGCCCATAAAATAATAAATTAATTAATACATAGTAGATGATGCCTTTTTGATATGGTTGATTCCATGTCCCCACAAAAATTCGTTTAAATCTCTGAGTATCTGGAAATATAATCTTATTTTGAAATAGGATCTTTGAAATTGTGTTTAATAAAAATGGAGTTCATGTGAGTTGGAAATGAAACATCATTTTTGTCATTGAAAGAACAGAGAACCAATATACAGAGGGAAGACCACAGGGTAAAAGCCAGGTGAAGGCAGAGGGAGAGGTTAGAAAGAAGCAACTATAAACCAAGGAAAATCACAGATACCAAGAGCTACTAGGAAGAAGCAAGTAAACATTCAACACAGAGTTTTATTGGGTACATGGCCCTATTATTACTGTGATTTCAGAATTCTCTCCACAATTATGGTAAAAGACATTGTTACTGTTTTAAGCTTTTCACTTACTTTTATTACATTATTTCTAGGAAATGCTATCTGGTAGAAATAATCATCCACAAGGTAAGAGAAATATTGACACATATTAAAACATTGAGGAATCATGTATTGAAAAGAAAAGTCAGAAAATAGATAAATAATTCATGGATTCAACGACTTTAATTTTCTAGACTAAACAGATTCAAATATATCAACATTATACAAGCTAGAGAACATGAAAAATGAGAATTACTAGCTAATATGTACTAGGTTTCTAATTGGAGTTATCAAGATATTCAGTAGTTATATATTGGTGATGATTGCACAAATTTTGGAAAAACAATTAAAATTAAAGGAAGTTATGGTTTAAAAAACTAATAATGTATATATACTAATTGCAGGAAAAAGTAAGGGATGAGATGACAGACCTCAGATATTCAATATAACACTTCATTATCAAAACCAGGTAATTTCATATGTCTGTAGCACAAGGAATTCACATACTTAGGTGTACTTGCAGTGCAATAGTTTGCCCCATGTTGGAGCGCTGAAATTATTTATTTTACAGAAATTTCATTGAAACACCTGCATAGACTTCTATATTATTTATATGTCACTCCACAGTTCATGTTACTGATCTGCTGACTGGAGATGGCCCAAGTCTTCCAAAGGGAGGAAACTTCTGCCTGGCCCTTAGGTACTGAGTTCATGATATTGTTACAACAAAGAATTTGAGGACATTTAGAAGTAAAGACTAAGAAAGTTTATTACTAAGGTTTAAGAAGGAAAAATCAGAAAATGAATACACAACACAGAGGAAAATGAATGCTTGAACATCACTGGAATTGTTAGTAAAATAGTAAATTGAGGTTTGGCTCATATTTAATTTTCTTCCAACACCGTGTGCATTTTTTCATTCTTCCTTATGCACTATTTTAATAACTGGTCCAGTGATTTCGAAGTTTGACTGTTTATTCAACTTGAGTCACTGTTGGTAAGGTATTCTCTCCAAGAAATAATGCAAGAAATAATGGATTCTGGCACAGGCATGACAGGCATCCTTCCCTAAAATACTTTTCTCCCTTAAACATAAAAATTTTAAAACATTGCTCAGTTCCCAAAATATATTAATTGCATAGACAAGCGGTCAAGGTCAGAGAGACAGAAACACACAGAGGGACAGGGAGAGAGAATGACAGAAACAAAGAGACAGTGAGAAAGAAAGAGAGACTTTTCTTATTTTCATTTTCTTTTGTACAAAACTTCATATGTCTTGGGGAAGTGTAAGGCTTAAAAGAAAGTAAATACTGTAAATTTACTTCTAATTGAACTATTCATCATTAGAGCATTTGTTTCTGCATTCCTGAATGTTATTTCTCAAGTCTCATTTTCCCTGATATATACTACCTCATTCATACAGATCCAGACATGTTCTATACCACTTATAGCCCCCCTAATATTCAGATGGAGTGGAATTTAGCTGAATTAAAATATTTCATCTCAAGTCATTCTTAGGCTCTTCAATTAAAAATAACTTTCTCAAGTCTTGTCATGACCAAAATATAATTCTAAACTTCTTACATAAATCAAAACCCTATTTACCAGAATGAAGATTTATCACCCAAGTAAAAATCCCTGAAGCCACTGTATCATGGTTAATAACAATGTGCCCTTTACTTTCTGCATGTCAATAAGGGCTAGCTCTGTTCTTCCATCCAATACAAATGCAGTAATGATATAGAGTCAGTCTTTTCAAGTGTCAGGTTAGAATTTCTAGAAATGAATTCATTTTATTTATGATGAACTAATAAAGTTTATTTTAGAATTCAACATTTCTGTAGCTTAACATTCTTATCTATTGGTATATAGCTAAACATACTATAAATATAACCAAGGGTTTCAAGTTTACATACCAGTTTTGTTCCAGAGGTAGTTTTCTAAGCAGGACATGGGTTGATCAATGATTCTACAAGCACTGCTATGCTTTCTCTATAAACTTAGAAACTACTGGAATTGCTATTTAAGTACAAGTTAAAATAACTGAACAAACAGGGCTTCATTTGGCCAAATTATACAGAAACTTCAAAATTTTAATCATCTATGTTTGAGTACAAGATTTAAAGAAACCCTTTTCAAACAGCCTCAAGTAAAAGATTATTGTTATATAATAGAAGATCTGTTTCATAAAATCCAAGTGTGAACATAACTGTGGCAATTTTAGTTACCTATCAGTTCTAGAATTAAAATATTCTGGAGGCTTTTTGTTGGTCTCTACCTCCTTGCTCTTGTGCTCTGCCATGATACATTTACACATTCACACAATTACAAAACTTCAATTCTGTACCTACCCAAACTCAGCTTACAAAGGGTCTATCAGGACCTCTAAATATATTATGTGTTGCATTGATATGCGATAGGATTAACAAATCCTTCTTCCACAAATTTCTTGCTACACATTTTGAGTGAAAATAATTGGTTTCTCACCTGTTTTAGAATAAGTTTGCAAGTGTATCTGAAATAGTTAGACTTGAGTCAGTATACACCTTCTGAATTGCTAACCAATTCTCCTTGTTAGCAAAGACACAGAATGTCTGTAAGTAAAGCAATAATCCATAGGTGACCATTTAAGCAGAATAGCCACTGTGAGTAACATAATACCCATTTCTTCATGAATAACATGCAAAAAAATTCGATTTCTGTTGCAAAGCCTTTCTAATTTATAGAGTATGTGTTTCAAAACTCAACTGAGAAATATTAGAAGCTCTTTTTAGTTCCTTCATGAGAAAAATGTCAATGGCTTATTTTAAATTTTATCTATCCATTTCCTTTTAAGTTATGTTTTAAGGCTGTGGTTCTCAACTCTGGTGAGCACATTAACATTACCTAGAGAGATATCAAAAAGCATTGATGCCTGAGCCCATTACACCCATAGTAAGTAAGATTCCTTTTAGGTAGAACACAGGTATTGATATTTTTTAAAAGCTCCCTTGATGATATGATCTGCAATCTTTAACATTGTCAATCTTAAAGTCCTTAATCTGCAGGTGATGGCCATTTCTTTTCAGAGCCTGTAATGATTTAGTCATTAATTATTTTCAGTGGTATATTAATTCTTATCAGCAGCTAACCAACTCTCCACAAAGTAGCATATGGGCAGATGTGATGAGGGAAAACCAATTATTCAGTTTCAGTTTCTGCTCCAACATTTAAAGGTCCTGGTCAATCATCACTATTAGTATTGGAACAAGAAAAACTGTGTGAACAAAAGATAATCAATAGTTTTTATTAGACTACTCAGAGAACTGAAATTTCTGGCTCTAAAATGTGGAGAGACAAGTGCTTTATAATGAGTTAGGTGAACTGAGAGCTAATTACCTTGACGATATTCAAATCACAATTTGAGTCAGCAGCTAGAGGCAAATATGGAATAGAGCAAGAGAAACTTCCTGGGATCATAGTTTCATGTATCTCCTAAATTTTCATCAAGTTTGCTTTCCTCCCCCACCCAGTCTATCGATTTAGGATGCTAGAAAGTCCTCTCTGTCTCTTCTAGTATAGAAGAAGTGATGAAAATTAGAAAGAGACTTATCAATACCATAGACATATTTCCTAGTCTCTAAAAAAATACTCTGACCCAACTACAGCTTTCTCCAACCTCCTCTGTTTCATTTAAGCAGTTTTGTTAGATCATGAGAGAGTTACAAATGATAAAAAATGTTCCAATTAGAGAGAAGGAAGGGTGTGAGGAATAAGACTATCTTGTGAGAGGACAAGAGTAACATTTACAAAAATTGAACCCCTAAGAAACTTTACTAGAACATTAAAGACCCATCATCTTTCTCATATATGGCCACCACATCAAATGGTCACTAGTAAAGTCCCAGTAGATTTCTGATGAAAGATATGCATAATTCAGAATTACTGAAGAAAAATCTGTACAGAAGCTTGACAGTCATGCAATGAGACAAAAAAATAGGGGATTGTAAAACATCTGGAATTGTTTGGCACAATAAGTATTAGACACAGTCTTCAATATCTCCATGTTAACACAAAGATTATTTGAAGAAGGCCTACTTACTTTACTGTATGATTTACTAAGTGTAATAATTTTAGAAAATCCAAGGCATATCAAATGTCTACAAAGAAAACTATATGAAGTTGGACTTATTTAGAAGATATTAGGACAATTATAATGTCCATGATTGATATATTAATTGCTCTAGTGAAAAACAGTTGAAAAGAAACAAGCATAGAGATTGATAATAGCAGAGGGAGCAACAGTGTGGGAAAGCATACAATAGTAAAGATTAAATTTTTTTAAATTTGTAAAGATTAAATTCTTAAAATATATTTTTGTGTTCAGTCTTGGAGCTGGGACTCAGGGCCCCAAAGTCTTGGCTGGTGCTCAACCACATCTGCTTTTCACTGGTTAATTCAAGGTAAGAATTTCACAAAGTTTTCTACTCAATATACCTTTGAACTGTGATCCTCTGCTCTCAGCATCCTGAATAGCTAGGATTATAGGTATGAGCTTCTAGTGCATAGTTTAATAATAACAAGTTAATAATAATAATAAACACTGTCATCAATAGATGAATCACTAAACTTTAATAACTAAATAAATAAATGAATCAAAAATGTGAAAATGGAAGAATCACAAACTAATATGGAAGGAAAAATTACAACACAAGGAGAAAAATGTGGGATAATATCAGGAGGTATCATTAATGATAATATCTCTCATATTAGGAAAAGCAGAAAGATAAATAGAAATATTACCTAAGAATATTGAGTAAAAACTTTCCTAAATTAGTAACAGACACAAAACTACAGATATCCAAAATGATCAAGGAATGATAAATGTGCAAAATACAGAGATAGACAGGAACACCAGACACAGATAGATACACATACAAATACACACACACACACACACACACACACACACACACACACACACACACACACACTGGGGCATAACATATTCAAACCATAGAAAGAACATAGATTGAGAAATATCTTCAATGAAATTAGCCATAAATAGATAGTTGTATTGGTTATTTATTTTACCTATAAGGAAACTAGGAGGAGAATTAACCTTTCAACAGTATGCCTTTGAAGTCTAAATTCTTGGAATATTGCATTATGGGAAGCAGAAGGTGAATTATATGTATTTAAAATCAACTATTTTTTCTTTTAATAGATCTGAAGATGACAACTATTTATTTTTAAAAAGCTGCATAATATTGTGTATCTATAACATATGGATGAAATGAGAGACAGCAATGTCACAAAGCTGAGGAGAAAAGACAATCTTCTGGTATTAGTTATTTGTGCTGGGGGAACAACCTGCTTTGTTGTTTGAAGGCAGACTTAACTAATAATATTTTACAGTAATATATTTGTTAGGAGAGATAAAACAAATATACTCTAAATGCTTAACTAAACCCAAATAACACAGAAACACAAATTACAAAATAAAAACAAATGAATAATGCAAATAGAAAAAAATATAGTATTGGCAGATATTAATTCATGCAGAAAGAAAACACATCAAGTCATTGCCAGAGTTGTGCAATCAGGAAAAAAAGAGTGATTTCTTTATAGATATGGAATTTTTCACTTAGGGAAGTTAAAAAGTCTGAAATATGATGACAATGATTGCTGTGAAACATTG
Organism: Dipodomys ordii; assembly: GCF_000151885.1. Taxonomy (NCBI): domain Eukaryota; kingdom Metazoa; phylum Chordata; class Mammalia; order Rodentia; family Heteromyidae; genus Dipodomys; species Dipodomys ordii. The sequence goes on from NW_012267232.1 coordinate 12,197,961, forward strand.
TTCCTTCACTTAACATCATTGAATTGTACATTTAAACATACTGAAATGACATAGTTTATGTAAAATGAATTTCATTAAGATTAAGAAAAAATGTCAATGGCTCTCTTGCATAATAACAAAATATTTAAAATTTCAAATAAAAATTAATCCAAGCATAATGGAAACAATAAATAATAAAAACAAAGATTATATTGTAAACCTATCAAAATAAAATTCAAATATATATAATGTGAATATATATTTATATATATATATATATGTGTGTGTGTGTGTGTGTGTGTGTGTGTGAGAAACACATATAATTCACTAATGGAATACCTAAGGCTCAAATAGAGGAATAGACATTCTTTTTATTGTAATTATAGAGCTGATTTACAGCGTTACATGATTCAGGTAATGAGTACATTTCCTTTCATACAGTGTCTATGTTCTCTCATTCTCTCTCAGTCCTTCCCACCTGTTTTCACACATGAGTTGTATAGTTCACTTACAGCAATGTCCAGTGAGTTCCACTGCTGTACCTTTTCACCCTTTTCCCTTGTTTTCTGTACCTTACCCCCCAACCTTTCCAAAGAGATTCCTCTTTTGGTCTCACTGTGTGTGAGTATCTAGAATCCAGTATAAATTTTTTTGGAATAAGTTTTTTTTGTGAAAATACTGTACAGCATGGTTACAGTTACATGAGCAAGTTAATGAGTACGTTTCTTATCAAACATTGTTGATTCCTCCTTTGTGTACCCCCTACCATCCCTTCCCTTCCAAGTCCCCAACTACAATTGCCCCACTCCCCGCCTAAATTGTAAAGTTTGTTTTTCAACATAGCATCTTGTACATCTCATTGTTGCAATGGGTCGTCCTGTATCCCTATTTAAACAATTTGGTTTTTTTTTCCATTCCCTCCCCAAATTATACCAACATCAAATACAGTGAAAACAGGGTTTATACCATAGGGGAGGGACATACAAAGCAACAAAAAAAATCACATGGTACCTTATAAATACATTAGAAACAATAGCAAAAAAGAAAAAAAACACTTGTGTCCCTATCTTGGGGTACATATCACTTAAAATCATCTTATCTGACCTTTTCTGCTTGACCGGGGACATATACTAGTAATTGCAAATAAGGAAAACCATAGGACCTATGTTTCTTTGGGCCTGGCTTACTTCATTTAATATAATTTTTTCCAAATCTTTCCATTTCCTAACAAATGGGGGGATGTCATTATTTCAGATGGAGGCATAGAATTCCCATATATCTATATCTATCTATATCACTATCTATCTCTATCTCTATCTCTATATCACATTTTTGAGATCCATTCATTTACTGAGAGGCATCTGGGTTGGTTCCTTAGCTTAGCTATGGTAAATAATGCTGCGGTAAACATAGTTGTGCTGGTAGCTTTAGTATAGTCTTGTTTGTGATCGTCTGGATAAATGCCAAAAGTGGGATTGCTGGATCATAGGGGAGCTCTATGTAGAGTCTTTTGAGGAATCTCCACACTGCTTTCCAAACTGGTTAAATAAGTTTACACTCCCAACAAGAATGTAGTAGGGTTCCATTCTGGCCACATTCCCTCCAACATCTGTTGTTATTAGAGTTTTTGATTGTAGCCATTCTAACTGGGGAATTTTAATCTCAATGTTGTTTTGAATTGGATTTCTTTTATGGCTAAAGAGGTTGAACATTTCTTCATGTCTATGGACCATTCTTATTTCCCTTTCAAAGACATTTCTCTTTAAGCCTTCAGCCCACTTATTTATAAGGCAGTTGTTTCTTTGAGGATTTCTTGTTGAGGTATATAATGTTTTGAGTTACAAGTATATTTTAGTATGAGACCCTTGCCCATTGTATGGCTCGTGAAGATCTTCTCCCAATCTTTGGGCTTTCTATTAATCATGCTTGCTATGTTCTATGTCATGCAGAAAATCTGCAGCTTCATGCAATCCCATTTGTCTAACCTTTTTGATTTGTTTTGTTTCTAGGTCTCTATTAAGAAAATGTTGGTCTAGGGTTTCTCCTATTCCATCCTGTAATGTTTTCTGGAGTCTGCTTTGACTCAGAGGTCTTTGATCCATTTGGAGTTGATTCTGGTGAAGGGTGATATATAAGGATCTAACTTTAGTTTTCTACAGGTGATTAACCACTCTTTCCAGCAACATTTACTGAAGGGGCTGTCTTTCTTCCATTTGATTTTTTAAATCTCCCTTATGGAAGATTAGGTGGCTACAGTTCTGTGAGTTCATTTCTGGGTTTTGATTCTATTCCATTGGTCCTGAGGTCTGTTCTTGTGCCAGTACCAAGCTGTTTTGATTACTATGGCTTTGTAGTAGAGTTTGAAATTTGGAATTGATATTCCTCCAACACTGTTCTTTCTGTTAAGGATTGTTTTTGTTATTTGAGCTCTTTTATTGTTCCATATGAGTTTTTGGATTGCCTCTTCTATTTCCTTGAAGAATTAAGTTGGAATATTGATAGATATCACATTGAATTTGTAAATAACCTTGGGAAATATTGCCATTTTCACGATGTTGATCCTTCCCATCCAGGAGCATGGGAGGTTTTTCCACTTTCTAAGTTCTGCTTTGATTTCCTTTTTCAGATTTTAAAAGTTTTCATCATGGGGTCCTTGACTTCTTTGTTTAAGTTAATTCCTAGGTATTTTATTTTTTTGTGGCGATATTACAAATGGTGTTGCTTTCCTGATTTCAGCCACACTCTTCTCATTTTGGCATAAAAAAGCCATTGATTTTTTTGTCAGTTTTGGGGCTTGAACTCTGGACCTGGGCACTGTCCCTCAGCTCTTCATCTCAAGGAGAGTGCTCTACCACTTGAGCTACAGTTCCACTTCTGGTTTTCTGGTTGTTTATTGGAGGTTAGTGTTTCACCGTCTTTCCTGCCCAGGCTGGCTTTGAACCACGATCCTCAGATCTCAGCCTCCTGAGTAGCTAGGATTATAGGTGTGAGCCACTGGTGCTCGGCTAAGCCATTGATTTTGGAAGTTTAATTTTATACCCAACTAGTTTGCCGAAGTTTTGAATCAGCTCGAGTAATTTGGAGTGGAATCCATGGGTTTCTTTAAATATAAGATCATGTCATCTGCAAAAGGAGAGATTTACTTCATCTTTCCCTATTTGAATCCCCTTTATGTTTGTCTCTTGTCTTATAGCTATAGCTAGGTATTCTAATACTACATAGAAGAGAAATGGAGAATGGAGAGAGTGGACATCCTTGTCTTGTTCCTGAGTTTAGATGAAATTGCTTTAGTTTTTCACCATTAAGTATAATGTAGGTTTGTCATATACAGCCTTTAATGTATTGAGGAATGTTCCATTGATTCCTAATTTTTCCAGATCCCTCATCATAAAGGGGTGTTAGATCTTGTCAAAAGGTTTTTCTTCATCTGTTGAAATAACTATATGGTTCTTATCCTTGCTCTTGTTGTGATGAATTATACTAATTGTTTTGCATATATTGAGCCAGCATTGCATCCCTGAAATGAATCCTGTTTGATCGTGGTGTATGATTTTTTGGATGAATTATTGAAGTCGATTGGCCAAAATTTTGTTGAGAAGTTTTGCATTGATGTTCATCAAAGAAATGGGTCTATGGTTCTCTTTCTTTGATGAGTCCCTGCTTGGTTTCTGGGATGAGGGTTATGATGGTTTCATAGAAGGAGTTCAGTAGTAAACTTTCCCTTCCAATTCCATTGAAGATTTGGAGGAGTATTGGTGTGAGTTCTGCTTTGAAGGCCTTGTAAAATTCCAGTGTAAATCCATCTGGTCCTGGGCTTTTCTTAGATGGGAGGTCTCTTATTGCTCTTTCTATTTCAATGCTTGAAATGGGCCTGTTCAGATCGTTTAACTCATCTTGGTTTAGTTACAACATGTCAATATTTGGTAGGAAAAGTTCTGTCTCTGCCAAGTTCTCAAAATTATTAGCATAAAGTTTTGAGGATTATTCCCGTATAATTTTTAGAATCTTGGTAGTTCCTGTGGTGATGTTGCCATTCTCATCTCTGAGTTTGTTCATTTGGGTGTGTTCTCTCCTTTTTCTGATAAGATTTGCTAAGGATCTGTCAATTTTTTTAAATTTTTCGTAGAACCAACTCTGTTTTGTTAATTCTTTCTATTTTTTTTGATTCTAATTCATTTAATTCTGATTTAAATTTAATTATTTCTTTCCATCTACTGGATTGGGGTTTAGCTTGTTGCTCTTTTTTTTTTTTTTTGTCAGTCGTGGGGCTTGAACTCTGGGCTTGGGCACGATCCTTCAGCTCTTCAGCTCAAGGTGAGCACTCTACTGCTTGAGCCACTGCACCACTTCTGATTTTCTGTGATTTATTGGAGATAAGAGTCTCACAGACTTACCTGCCCAGGCTGGCTTTGAACCATGATCCTCAGATCTCAGCCTCCTGAATAGATAGGATTTAAGCATGAACCACCAGGGCCTGGCTTGCTGTTCTTTTTCAAGGAGGTTCAGATGTCTCATTAAATTGTTGGTTTCAGATCTCTCTAATTTGTTGATGTAAGAACTCAGAGCTATAAACTTATCTCTGAGTATTGCCTTTGCTGTGTCCCTGAGGAGCAGTTAATTTGTGTGTTCATTTTTGTTGAATACCACGAACATTTGAACTTCCTTTGTAATCTCTTCCATAACCCATTGGTGATTCAACAGTGTATTTTTCAGCCTGCATGTGTTACAGGATTTTCTTTGATGGCTTTTGGTGTTGAGTTCTAATTATATTCCATTGTTATCTAAGAGAATGCAGGGCATAACTTCAATGTTTCTGAATTTGGACGTTTGCTTTGTGACCTAAAATGTGGTCTAATTTGGAAAATATCCCATTTGCTGCTGAGAAAAATGTGTATCCTCATGCTGTTGGGTGAAATATTCGGTAGATGTCTGTTAAATATTTGATAGATGCAGTGGTTTAGATCTGTGTTTTCTCTGTTGAGTTTTTTTGCCAAGTTGATCTATCTAGAGGGGATAGTGGTGTATTAAAGTCCCCAACAATTAATGTCTTTGTGTCAATATGAGATTTGAGGGAAAGTAGTTTTTCTTGGATAAATTTGGGTGCTCCATTGTTTGGTGAATAGATATTTAGAATTGTAATATCCTCCTGAAGGAGAAATCCCTTAGTTAGTATGTAGAGACCTTCTTTATCTCTTCTCATTAATTTTAATTTGAAGTCTATTTTATCTAATATTAGGATTACAACTCATGCCTGTTTATGGGGGCTGTTTACTTCTTATATTTTATTCTAGCCTTTCACTTCAAAAATATGTTTGTTTTTATGGGCAAGGTGTGACTCTTTTTTTTTAAATTTTATTTTATTTTATTTGTGAACATACTGTACAGAGGGGTTACAATTGCATGGGCAGGATAATGCGTACATTTCTTACCAAGCATTGCAG
>NW_012267232.1:12206045-12316566 GCF_000151885.1 Dipodomys ordii
TAACATCGTGAAAATGGCAATACTTCCCAAGGCTATCTACAAATTCAATGCAATACCTATCAAAATTCCAACCTCATTCTTCAAGGAAATAGAAGTTGTGACTCTTGAAGGCAGAAGATAGAAGGATCTTTCTTTTTAATCCAACTATGCAGTCTATGTCCCCTAATTGGAGAGTTAAGTCCATTAATGTTTAGAGTTATGACTGAGAGGTGTTTGGTAGTTCCTACCATTTTATCCACCTTCTTGGGGGCTGGGACACTGGGTTCTTCCTATAATTCTTGGATTCTCTGTTTGGGTGCAGTTCCTTGGCCTTGATTGTGGTCTTGTTAGCTTTCTATGTGTAGGACATCTTTAAGTATCTTTTCTAAGTTTCATTTGGTGGAGATATATTGTTTCAAATTTCTTTGCTGTGGAAGGTTTTTGTTTGACTTTCTGTATGGTGTTTTCCAAATATTGAATATATTTATCATATTTCATGTATAGTTTTCTTTTCTTTCTCTATAATATCTAATCTGTCTTCAATCCTCAAGATTGGATCTTCTACATGGTCTAACCTACTGTCAAGACTTTCTACTTTGTGTTTTATTTCATTTCCTTCTAATTGGTCAGTGTTTTTGGTTTCAAATTCTTCGTTGGACCTTTGTTTTGGATCTTATATGAACTCCTTTACTTCCTTAATTTGGTATTCTGTGTTTATTCTCAAATTCCTTAGTTGATTGGTTATGGTTTCCTTGGACTCTCTTCCCTTCTGATGGGTTCCATTCAGCATTCCCTTTGTGGTCTTCCTGGATTCCTTCAGCTGTCTTTTTATGGATTCCATGAATACTTCTATTGATCTTGTCTATTTTCATCCTGATTATGCAATTACTGCAATTACTGTATTACTCTTTGATTAGCTTCCTCATGCTCATGCAATTCCTGTATTTCTCTTTGACTGTTCTCAGCCTACTCAGGCAATTCCTGTGTTTTTCTTTAACTGTTCTCAGCCTGCTTACATAATTCCTGTATTACTCTTTGAATAGCTTCCTAACACTAATGAGATTCCTGTATTAATTTTTTGTTAGCCTAATCATGCTCATGAAGTTCCTGTATTAATCTTTGGTTTGCCTCATCTGGCTCCCAATCATTCTCACACTGAGTCCTTTGTAGGTGTTCAATCTTTTCATTCACCATGTTTACCAGTAGTGTTTGTGGAACATTTTGGGGAACTCTCCTCTGGATTAATCATTAACTGTTCTGTCACTATCATGAGTGGGAGTTGAGATACCCAGACTTGCCATTTTTCTTGTGTTTCTCCAGCTTGTTCTGCCCATTTGGTATAAAAGTAACATCAATTTTGTCCTAGAACACTATTTTAAAGCAAGCATCAACAAGAGTCCTGTATTTGCACAGTCAAAATGGCTGCAGATACAATCTAGTTCAACAGATACAATCTATTCAACATCAAGCAACTATGGATTAATGGTCTAAGAACATCAAAGAGGGATTCAGCAAACCAAAAATTATTAGATTTAGGGAGAATTGTGGGGAAAAATAGGATTAGAGGGATATGGACAAGTAAAAGGAGAGTGAATTTAACCAAGTCCCAATCTCAGAGAGGGAAATGGATAGGACAGATTCAAGGAGAGAGATGAAAAAAATAGAAAAAAAATGTTAAAACAAAAATTTTAATTTAAAAAAATGAAACACTTAAAATTCTGTAATTATAAATAAATGATATTGAGAGAAGAAAAGGATAGGATGAAAGGAAGAGAGATAAAAAGGAAAAATGAAAAAATAGAAAATAAAAAATCTTAAAATTTGAATACTTTAAAATGATATAGTTACAAAATAATAATGATACTAGTAAAGAAGATAAGCCTAAGAGGTTGTGAATTTTGTAATAAATTTCTGGATTAAGTATGTACACAATGAAGGATAAGGTCTAATAATCAATGACACAAATGTATCTGGGGATGAGCAGAACAGCAATTAAGTCATGCAAAAAAGAAAGAGAGAAAAAAGAAAAAAAGATGAAAAGTTCAAAATAGATTTTTTTAAAAGCACACATGCACACATACACACCTAAAATAAAAATTATGAAAGAAAAAATAATTCAAAAATTTTAAATTAAAAAATAGGTAAAAAAAAGAGTTCTTCAATTTTTTTTGGAGGGGGGAGATCTTGTATCCCCCTTGTGTCTGCAATCAGTCTCTTGGTGGAGTCTCTGGTCTGCTTTGGTGTTTGGCTTTCCTGTGGCTTGACTGGTTTCTTAAGTCAGTTTGTTTGAGCAAGCAGAAAAATGCTCTGCCTTACCCAAGACTTTGTGATCCTCCTCCCAGGCTATTTCAGTGGGAGTGAGATCTGCTTTGAGTATCATAAAAGAGGGAGATGGCTTTTTCCTCTAGCTTAGAGTTGATGTGATGAAGCTATTTTCTGGATAGGGTTGAGGCCTATCAACAATCAGTAGCTTTTCCCTGAGGGGCTAGCTACTGAGACACTCACAGAGCCCAGCCTAGAGCCATTCTCAGGGTTTATGTTTACTGAGTTTCAATTGTTTGTCTAGGCTACAGTGGGAATGGGCAGTCTCTGGTTCTGTTTACCCAGTGAAGAAAGTCACTCCTTTAGGGGCAGACCTTTCTCTGCCTGGGTGAGATAACTATCCCCTGGGTGGAGCTGAGCCTGGCAGGTCAGGTAGGTTCCTGTAAACTGCTAAATGGTTCTTTCTGTTTTCTTCCAAGGCCTGAGTTGGAGCTAGCTGCTCAGCTGGGTCTTTGTCAGTATCAAAGATGGAGATCTCCAGTGGTTGAGAGGGGCAGCTTTCCCACCGCTCCTCCATGAGAAGGAGTGAGGATGTCAGAGTTCTACTCATGCCAGGCTCTTGGTTCCTGGGCCATCCCTGGTCTATGATTCTAAAGATGAAGATATCTGTTCCTTGTCAGTTCTTCCTGGTGGTGAGTATAATCCACATACATGCCTTTTTCTGTTGGTATGGCAGCTGCAGGTGCTGCAACTGTGGTTACCTGGCAAGTGCTCAGATCTGTCTCCTTGACCAAGCTGCTGGATTTTCCCTCTCTGACCAAACTGTCTGTACTGTGGTGCCACACTTGGTGTGGTTCTCTAACCTAAGACTGTTCACAGGAACACGAAAACTTCTTTCTATGCAAGAGCTTGTTTAGCCTCCAGCTTCTCCTCTGCTATCTTCCAAATTCAGTATCTACAATTCTTTTAATGGAATAGAAGTCTCAATATTTCTATTTTAATTGTCTCCACAGTTGTTTATTTATGTAATCAAAGAACCAGTTCATTGATATTAACCAATCAATTAAAGGCCACCTTACAGATTTTGACCAGATTTTGGTAAAGTATGTATGGGAGGCTTAGGTGATAGGCACTGAAATCAATGAAGAACGTGGCTGGAATGTTCATATTATGCACTTTTAAGAAGTACTATAGAGCCACACATAATACTGGCAAAGAAGAAGCCCAAATCAATAGAGTAAAATGAATGGCCCAGAAAAAGGAATCCACAAATGTAAGAGCCTGATCTCTGAGAATGCAGTGCAGCAGGATCAATGAAGAAAGGAGAGTCACTTCAACAACTGCCACTGACAGAATAAACATCCATTTGCCAACCAAGAAAAGACATATTGCACAGAAGTACTTCAAAATGGATGATATAGCACATGTCATTTTTATAAGTAAAGCTTTTTAAAAGCAGTACAGAAGGAAATTTATTTAACTGTTTTTGGTGATCAAACGTATACTTTATCAAAAACCTGATTGAGGAATTTCTGATTTAGCTCATTAAAAAACCTGATTGAGGAATTTCTGATTTAGCTCATTGTAAAGGCACTTAGCTAGCAAAATACAAAACCCTGAGCTCATTCTTGATTACTGAAAAAAAGTCTCATACAAAAGTATGAAGTTTATTAAAATTACCATAAATTAGTATCTTGAAAGTCACTGGTAAGAGAATAGGAAAGTAGAATCTTTACAGGCTAGAATTTTTTTTTCAAAAGATATTGGACAAATTCATGAGTCTATGATAAAAAACTATTAAATTTTAAATAATTTTAAAACTTACAAATACAAAAAGAATATCAGTCAGATAGCCCAAAGGACACAATAAAAACAATATTCAGATTCATCTTAGGGCTATGGAAGAAATATACATGATACATCTAGGACCTTGTCTAGTGCCAGCCAACAGGACAATATGCCAAAACAACATAAACTTATTAATAATGTTTATCACAGGAAGAGTAGGCCCAAAAATGCAGATGTGAATGATTTTAGTAACAAACTCCATGCTAGTAGTCTTAGATTATAACTCCAAAGTAGAGTCAGTTAGCACAGGTCTACTCTGTTTTACTGTTGTATCAATATCCACAAAATATTTGAGGAATCCACGGGCATTGGTATATAATTGGTAGTTGAGTGAAGTAAATGTAATTTATTATATGAAAGATTTTCACAACTTACCTGTAGGTTTATGATAAACACACCAGAACATGCCCAATCAAGGGTATTGTTATTCAGTAGCTGACACACTATATTGAAACAATACATGGATTGTCAAGTAACAATAGTTTGTCTTCCCATAGCTATGTCATAATTGATCAATGCCTGAAAACACTAATGGTAACTGTGAAAGATCATTATAATACAGAAGTTCACTCATCATTCTTGACCTCAATTTCGGCAAAATCTACATTTAAATATTAGTCTCTTTATCAAAGTTTATTTCATGATTGTGTATCTGAACTTATGCCAGAACACATGGCTCCAACTACATCTCAACCAAGACATGAGGACAGCACATAAATATTCATTGTTCTCTATTTTGGATTTCCAGGAGTACAATCAAGAGATGGCGAATTCTTAACTGACTCATTCCTGTTAGGAAAACCAGAGCTTTTGATTTTTTTAGTTTGCAATCATTTTTCTATAACCAAAGTTCAGAGCCTCCTCAACTCATAATTTTTATGTTTCTAAACACTTTTAAATTATCTTATGTTTTAATTATGCAATTCCATGAAAACTTTTTCCAGTATGTTAAGTGACATATATACATAGCACTCACCAGACCCTTCTTCACGTGTGCTGGACACACTTCCAGTTCACCTATCATTTGTTTCCACATGAAAATATACATGTACCAAATTAAGCATTTATAAAACCATTCAAATTATTACCTTTTCTCAAACGTATATTTCTTTTTGTCTAATTAAATGATAGTAGTGTTTTTCTAGTTTTGCAGTTAGCAGAACCATTTTTGTTATGTTCTCATTTTTTTCTTCACCCTTTCCACATTTAATCAGCCTATAAGGTCAGTTGATTCTATCTTGTCCTATCTGATTTCCATTCAATTTTCTTCATTACCCATTGCCACAATCCAAGTCAATAGCTCTTTCCTTTGTTATTGTAGCATCCTTCTAATTGATCTCCAACCATGCCTCACAGTGCAAATCAGAGTGACCTGAACAAGTATGCTCATACTGCTTTCTCAAGGACATTGAGACAAAATACCCTTAAATCAAATTCAAAACACTTACAATTTACCCAGTACTTCAAAGCATGTCCTGTGTATTTCTCTCACTAAACAACTTACATAATTAATCATCACCTTCTATCACTTTTCTTCCTTCTTCAATCTAATATTATTTCTCTACATGAATGAGACTATGCCCTATTGATCCTTCTAGTCACATCTTAATTATTAGAAAGCTGCATTTCATTCTTACATGGAAGCATGCCCACTTATTTCTGTCATCCCTAATGGTCTAATGTGTTAGTTATGTTGAATTTTCTACTGAGTGTACACTTATTACATTTTAATTTTCATTCAATTTTACTTTCAAAATTTAATTTTTTTGCATTATTTATTTTTAAATTTGAAAATCCGCAGTATAACATCTTTATTGGATAGACCTTACACACACAATGAAGAACAACATTTGTGCCTTATTTAGGTCTGCAATAATTAGTAGCAGTCATCATTTTAAAAAATTCAAAAAAATAAAAATAAATGAAAAATAAAAATTCAATGTTTGTATTGCTCCAAAATTCTTGTCCTAATTAATACCAGTTTAGAAATATTGTTACCACAAAAAAATCAAAAGTATCACATATCATTGATCCTGACAGACTGAACTTTCAGTTTAAGTAAAAATATTAAAGTAAAACATGTTACATTTTTTAAAACTTTGTCTCTGAATATATGACCATAAAAACTTGCAAACCACATATTTTTCTAGAATGTAAATCAAAATACTTTTAATAATATTACATTTGGCCAAGTGCTGGTGACTCATGCCTGTTATCCTAGCTACTTAGGAGGCTGACATCTGAGGATCACGCTTCAAAGTCAGGACTGGTGAGACTCCTATCTCCAATAAACCACCAGAAATCCAGAAGTGGTGCTGTGGTTCAAATGGTAGAGCACTAGCCTTGAGCAAAAGAGCTCAGGGCAGTGCCCAAGACCAGAGTTCAAACCCCAGGACCAACCAAAGAATAAATGATATTACATTTGCTCTGTGTACTACAAAATTATTGCAAATTCTATGATTATTTGTGCTTTTATCTATCAGTACATTCAAACAAGTGTTTTGATGACATTTTAGAAATGCATTTTATGAAATACACTAAGTGCATATTCTTAGATGTAAAATATCCATAGTGCTCTTTAGTTTTACAAGTACATTCTATTTTTTAAAATTATTCCAAGTTGAGAAATGCCATTGTCTAAATATACATTTGTAAAACAATACATGAAATTGATATTTTAAACTTATACATTTTTTTATTCAAATATGGTTTCTCTTACAGGGTTGATCTCAGATTTTAAAATATTATCAAACATAAGATTCCTATGGGGTTTATTAAATATTTTTTTAATTGTCAGGGTGATATACAGAGGGATTATAGTTATATAAGTAAGGTAATAAGCACATTTCTTATCACACTTCTTACCACTTCCTTCATTTTTTTCTGACTTTCTCCCCACAACCCTCCCCCCCCAAATTATATAGATCATTTCCAACAAATCGTCTTGTGTATATCGCTGTTGCATTGGTCTTTGTCTTACCATTCTGTTGTTCCCCTCCCCTTCCCTAATTCGAATAAAAGTATATACAATATCAGGGTACTAAGATCAAAATACAGTGATAACAGGGGAAAGAACAATAGGAGGAAGAACAGACAAAAGAAACAAAAAAAATCACATTGTATATTCAAAACAACAACAAAGGCAAACCTCTTATATCCATGTCTTGGAGTTTATTTTGCTTAGTATCATCTTATATGGTCATATATACATAGCTATTGAGCTATTCTGCTCATCTGTTAAGATTATCCTAGTTGTATACTAATTATTGAAAATATGGGAAACTATATTTTCTATATTTCTTTGGGACTGGCTTATTTTATTTAATATTATTTTTCCCCAGTCTTTTCATTTCCTTACAAATGGGGAAGTGTCATTTTTTCTGATGGAAGCATGATATATAAAATATTTTTAAAGTAAAGAATCACCAGGGATCAACTGTGACATGAGTTGAAATATGTGTGAGAAGAATGAACAGTAGGTGACAGTAACACATACAATACATGAAGTGATGTTATAAGAAGAGTTAAGTCATCTTATTTGGTTGGATTGGCACTTACTTTCTTGGGTAGTGTCCCATAGTATGGAGGAGTTGGAGTTAGTAAGAGTTTCACTCTTTATTTTTAAGATTAAAGTAACTTTAAGAAACAGAATCTCAGCACTTTATAGCAGAAATTTTCAACTTGATCTTGAAGGACCATTATTATTGTCAATTGACAAAAAATAGAGTTCACAGCAGTTGGCACATTGGTAGTGTGAGACAGGAAAGTGAATGGACTTTGGAGACAAAATTACTGTTCCTGGAAGAAGAATGATAATATTAGGTATTTTCCTTGTGACCTTATAAAGCTCTCATTTTTAGACTTGCAAGTTGGGCTAAAAACACACCCTAATATTATTATTGTAGCCTGAATGTCTTCATATCCAAATAAGATTGTTTCAAGTCTTACCATAGGTCTTGCATAAAATGAGCATTCTCTCATTATTCATAAAGAATTTTTTTGGTCAGTCACGGGGCTTGAACTCTAGGCCTGGCATTGTCATCTCAAGAAGATCCTGGGCTCTTCATCTCAAGGCTAGTGCTCTACCACCAGAGCCACAGCACCACTTCTGGCTTTTTCTGCTTACGTGGTGCTGAGAAATCAAGCCCAGGGCCTCATGCATGCAAGGCAAGCACTCTATCACTGAGCCACCTTGCAAACCTTCATTAAGAATTCTTATTTGATCATTCTTTTCTACCCCTATCAGGCTCTATTTGTCATATTTTTCAGGATTTTTAAACTACAGCTGATCTGTAAGAAGTAATCTACTTCATACCTACTTTGGATACATGAAATTCTCCTGTTTCTTCTATCCTGTCTCATAAATAATATCTTTGAAGATAATTATTTTTTACTATATTGTTTACTATATTTAAGAGACAGTCTGGCACTGGTGGAATATGCCTGTATTCCTAGCTACTCAAGCATCTGAGATCTGAGGACATTGGTTCAAAGTCAGTTCAAGCACAAAAGCACATTAGACTCTGATATCCAGTTAACCACCAAAAAGCCAAAAAAAAGAGCTGTGGCTCAGTTGGTAGAATGGTAGACTTGAGCATGAAATGCTTCAGTGACAGTTAACTCGCTGAAGTTCTCAGGATTTCCCACAGCTAGGCTTGGCCATCAGTACCCAGGGTTGTCTATTTCACGTGGAAATGAAGTCTAAAGCATTAAAACTCCTCACTACTTTTCCATTGTTGGCTTGATTTCTCTATGGTTTTTGGCTTTCCCTCCTCCCTTCATGATTTCTAATCCTCTTCCTCCTTTTTCTCTTATGTAATTGTTTTAAATATACAAAGCTAAGTTGCAACTGCTCTTAAATTTATAATTTACTGATCTTTATTATAAAACTGTCACCATTTTCATATTGACTCTGGATTGTTTGCCTTAAAAAAAAGTCTTGTGAAAAACTGCAGAAGACATTCAATTTGAAAATAATTCCTGTCACATCACCAACCTGGTTGACTCATCCAGTCTCTATTGTATCAGTCCTTATCTCTCCCTATTGTATCAGTCTTTACTGACATAGAATTTTGTTTAGTATTCCTACAACCCTTTTAATGAAGGATGGGACTTCATAATGTATTACAAATAGGTGTATTTACTTTTTTTTTTGTCGGTCGTGGGGCTTGAACTCTGGGCCTGGGCGCTGTCCCTCAGCTCTTCAGCTCAAGGCGAGCGCTCTACCACTTGAGCTACAGGGCCACTTCCAGTTTTCTGGTGGTTTATTGGAGATAGGAGTCTCACGGTCTCTCCTGCCTGGGCTGGCTTTGAACCTCGATCCTCAGATCTCAGTCTCCTGAGTAGCTAGGATTACAGGCTTGAGCCACCAGCGCCCGGCTTGTATTTACTTTTTTATCATCTAACATTAGAACTTGTGGTTGCTGCATGTTGAGTCTGAGCTATAGTAGTGTATGAGGTAATATAAATAGTCTTTTCATAGAGATGATGATAACTTCTCTGGAATGAAGAAAACAGAAGGAAAGAGGGGAAAAGTTAATTATGAGACTGGGAATATATGCTATGCTTTCAAATGAAATTCTGTTCCAATTACTTTGAGTTACATTAAGATTTTAGTCTTTGCTGGGCACCAGTGTTTTGCGCCTGTAATCCTAGCTATTCAGGAGGCTAAGACCTGAGGATCATGGTTCAAAGCCAACCTGGGCAGGAAAGTCTGTGAGACATTTATCTCTAATAATCCACTCAGAAAACCGGAAAATGTCACTATGGTTCAAGTAGTAGAGTGCTCACTTTAAGCTGAAATGCTGAGGGACGCACTGTCCTAGAGGTCAAGCCCCAGGATTGACAAAAAAAAAAAAAAGATTATAGTCCTTGAAGTAATTCATTCAGATGCCCAAAACTTTAGTTAATTCTATAAACAGGTTTTTCTTTATGAGGCAGTTTTTGAACAAGTGCCCAGTTACCATTCATAGTTACATTAGTCAAAATATATTCGTTACCCTTCCCAAACAAAAGCATATGCATAATGAGTCCTGAGTAAATATTTATGTCTTCATAATTCCAAAATTATTTTTAGATTATTCTTTTTCTCAAGTGAATGCTCTGTATGAAAGTCAATCTTCTATCAAATGTGCACATATGTTTTGAATTAAGGAAGTGGAATTATAGAGCCGGTCAGTGTATTTGCTAATATTTATTAGTAGCTGATTAGTAATTTTATAGGCATCATTTAAAAATCTAGACCAAATAACTTTTATATTCTTAATGATTTCTTTATTGAAAAGGAACATTTCCTCACTACTTAATAACTATACTAGAATTATTCAGAATCTAAGAGTGAATCTCCTGTATAAGATTCTATGAACTATTATTTGGAGAACAGAGCAGCCTCTTAAATATAACAACATCTCTATTGTTTTAATTTGCAACAAACCACTCATAGTAGATTTGCTTACACTTCAACTCATTTAGCATTGCATGCATTTTTATTCCATTTATCAAGGAATATAGGCATGAGGAGAAACATTTACCACATATTCATTTAAACACACAACTAATAATGATATATTATTTTCTTTAAATTTTTATAGAATGCATTTTAAACACATACTTAAGAAGAGTGTGAACATTCCGTCAATTGTCTCTGCAGTGATATTACTCATCACATACAGTCAATCCATTGTCTTTCCTCTTAAAATTATAAGAAAACAGTACATCATCAAACATATGCATTCATATGCATTATAAAATAATAAACATTCAGACAAAAGTTCTTCTTTGAATTCTGATATTCATCTTTCATTCCCTTGATATTCTTATCTTCTTGAAGAAGTACTCATATCCAATGTAGGCAAGGATTCATATTTCTTTTTTTATTTTTTTTGGGTCCGGTCGTGGAGCCTGAACTCTGGGCCTCGGTGTTGTCCCTCAGCTCTTCAGCTCAAGGCTAGGGCTCTACCACTTGAGCCACAGCGCCACTTCTGGCTTTTTTTTTGCATATGTGGTGCTGAGGAATTGAACCCAGGGCCTCACGCATGCAAGGCAAGCCCTCTACTACTGAGCCACCTTCCCAGCCCAAGGATTCATATTTCTATTCTCTCCAATTGAAATCTACTCACGTCTGTGATTCTTATTGCAATATTAATACACATTTGCAAATAACAATATGATATCGATGTTAAATAATATAACCAATGACAAAATACTTTTATTTCTTAATATTTCTGCTGTCATATACACAACCTTTCTTTTCATGACACCAATCATTTGGACATCTCTGCTACTTCTTTGGCTCCTTATTCTTTGTTAGATCCTCTTCAGCAATAGATAGATAGATAGATAGAGAGAGAGATAGATAGATAGAATATAGATATGCAATTAGATTTGCAATATATGTGTGCTGAATATCAAAAATCTTCTGTAAATATTTGAATATATTTAACAGGTTCTTATAGGCTTTTGCTTAAATGTTAATTCACAGTTTTGTTCATGACAGCTAGTCTCCTTTTGACTCTTCTCCTCTCCTATTACTTCTCTCCTTTCCTTTTTGCTATATAATACATGAGAAATTCATATAGTGAATATGTAAAAAATTCGTAGGACTTTGTCATGACACCTGATTTATATTTTTGTCTCTATATCCCCAGTTGCAAATTCTGAACCCAAAAATGAAAGCAACACTTCATATTACCTCATCATCTATGTCTTCATTTTTTCAGAGAAAGAAATTTACATTTTCTATAACATACCTTCCCTATTTTAGAGAATAAAATTGACATCATAATATCATTATCACACTACTATCCTGATTCTTTTATGAAGGATGTACCTTTTGAGAAGGTCAAAGGTCCTGAAGCTCAGTAGTGGAATGTAGTATCATATATTAATTTTCACTGTCTTATAAACATTGTGTAAATAAGATACCAGGAGATCAAATAAAATTAAAACTGTCAAAGTACAATGCTTATATATTCCAAAACAAGACATTAGACCAAATATAAAGAAATTAAGGATCACAAATATACAGATATATAGAGTTAGAATAGCTATTTACAGAATTTGAATAGATATGATGAACTTGATAAATTAAGATAAGAAGAATAGGAAAACCTCATGTGGAGAGAATTTTTAATAATATAAGGAAATCAAAACTATCTTTTAAGGTTACTAAACAGACAATTATAAATATAAATATAATAGCTATATCCTAATTTTATTTCTGAAGTTTTCATCTTATAATTTATTTGCCTCACTGTGCTTTAGGTTGATTCAGAATAATAAATGTAAAATCTGTATTTTTATCACAGTTAGCATTTCAAAATGCATTTTTTATTGTCCTATTACATTTAGAATAAATACAAATATCATTTTCCTAATCCTCTTTACACATTTCCAGCTTAGGGATCTGCCAACTTGATCTATAAATTCCATCTCCCCCTACATTTCTACCTTGAACTTAATTTCAATTATATTATATTTTATAAATAACCCACGGATGCCAAACTCTCTCAAGTCACCTTTCTTGATGCATATTAAGGTTTAGAGCTTTTTCTGTTTACAAACCTTTTTCTATTTTTGCTTTTGTCCTTGCTTTGGTGGCACTGGAGAATAAATTTAGGGCCTTGCACAAGATACGTAAGTGTTCTACCAGTTAAACTATGCTTCAAGCCCTTATTGTTTTAGTTTTCTGATAGGGTTGTGTGATTTTGCACAAGCTAACCTTTGGCTGAGATCCTCCTACCTCAACCTCCTGAGTTGAATGGACAACAGTAGGTGTAAACTATCACAACTAAGTAATTTTTTAGTATTTTTAACTGAAATATCTAGCAACATATGTTATTGAGATACACATATATTTATGTACATGTATAAACTGAAAAACACATATATTTACCATTTTTCAGCTTTTTAATTGAAATTTATCTGTTTTCCCATTTAAAAACACTTCTCTTAACAGAGTACCTAGAAAAGATACTCAGTAGTTACCTACTTTAATTATTCTCTATCAACACAAAATAATAGGTCCCAGACACATGTAAATATTATAAAGATATAACATATATTGAAAATATTTATAGTTTTGCATCTATTTATACAGACATTATGTATAAACAGAACTTAAAAGGCAATTTCTAAAATTCTTATATAATTAAAAAGTTTAATTTTGATTTTAAATGCTATAGTTCAGCAATTATATTTTTCAGAAAAGTGAGCACTTGATATAAATGGTTAAAATTAAAACATTATTAAAGGTTTTAAAGCCAGAATATGTAGCCATAGAAATTATTAAGGGTAAAGAAATATAGAAGAATTTCAAACTGAGATCATTTCATTATTGCATATAAACTATTTACAAGAAAATTCCTGATTTTTCTGCTAGGACAACTTGTTAATGAGATGTTAGTAGTCACTCTGTTTTTCTTTTGAAAGATTGTTTCAGCTTTTTGTTTCTTTTGTTTCCAGTGTCATTCCATTTAAAACCATCTGTGTGAACATGAATTGTCTTGAGACTGCTCATTACTATTCATATTTATAAGATAATTTGCAATCAATTTTTAAATGATAAACTTCATGAAGAACAATTTTGATGCACAGTAAAATCAGAGGGAAAGTATCAGGTTTCCGCATAGAAACTCTGAGAACACATGGCAACCTACATTCTTATTAACATCCTATATCACAACAAGGCACATTTATGATCAACTCACTTACATTGACCTATGCTTATCACACTAAGACCCTAGCTCACATTAAGTTTTCCTGTTGGCACTGTTCATTCTGTTACTTCTGATGAATTTATAATGACAAGGTTCACCATTGTAGTATGAAACAGAATTCTCATTTTCATAAGAATTATTTTTGTCTGGCTATCATCTATCTCATATACTAACTCATAACACCTACCAATTCTCTTTCTGTATCTACACTTCTGTCTTTCCCAGTAAAGATCATGCAGTTGAAACTATATAGAAATTTTGTCATGTGAGATTCTTTACACTCTAATAAGTATTTCAGTTATCCTTATTCCATTTCTATGAATTTAAATTTTCTAACTAAATGATATTCTATTTTATCATGAGTTATTCATTTGCCTAGGGGAAGACATGAAAGACAACTTGGATGCTTATCTGTTTGACAATTATGAACAGAACTACCTTGGTTTTTATGGGTTTTATGATGTCTATGCGGAAATCAGTTTTCAACTAATTTTGCTAAATGTAACTATGTGACATATATGCAAAAGCATATTTAACTTTTTAAGAAAATGGCTTGCAAATTGTTTATATCAGTTTGACACCCACTAGCAATAAGCCATACCTCTTATTGGTCTATCTTCCTGTCAGGCTTTGATGTCATCAAAATATATCCGATTTTGGAAATGTTGGACTTTTTTGTAGCAGAAGAGATTTTGTTTAGTGTGATTGCCTTGAAAGTTTAAAGGCTTATAATGTTGAAACTCTATTCTTATGATTACTTACCATAGTTATACCATCTTTTATTAACACATATCTCCCCAGAACAGGAGGGAAGAGGTAACACTCTCCAAAAAGTAATGTACTCTTTTTTGCAAACAAGAGAAACCATGGACCTATGTTTCATTGGATCTGGCTTAATATTATTTTTTCCCCAGTATTTCCATTTCCTTACAAATGGGGCAATGCCATTCTTTCTGATGGATGCATCGAATTCCATTATATATATATAATCCACATTGTATTGATCCATTCATCTACTGAGGGGCATCTGGGTTGGTTCCATATCTTAGCTATGGTGAATAATGCTGCTATAAACATAGTTATGCTGGTAGCTTTAGTATGGCCTTGTTTGTGGTCATTTGGGTAAATATCCAGAAGTGGGACTGCTGAGTCATAAGAGAGCTCTTTGTTTAGTATAAATCTAGGATAATCTTAGCAGATAGCAGAATAGCTCAATAGCTATGTACATATGACCATCTAAGATGATGCCAAGCAAAATGAACTCCACAATATGGATGCAAGAAGTTTTATTTTGTTGTTGTTGTTTTGAATGTACGATGTGATTTCTTGTTTCTTTTCTATGTTCTTCCCCCTAAGTTATATCCCGTGTTTTCACTGTATTTGAATTTAATACCCGGGTATTTTATGTATTTTTATTTGAATTAGGGAAGGGAAGGGGAACAAAGGAATGGAGAGACAAAGGACAAGGGGGGAACCAATGCAACATTGGTATGCTCAAGACAATGTGTTGGAATTATCTGTACAATGTGGTGAGGGGTGGGGAGAGGGTAAATGGGAGGAAAATGAGAGAAGGAGTAACAAATTTGACAAGAAATGAACTTATTACCTCACTTATGTAAAAGTTACAACTCTATGCCTCACGTTGACAATAAAAAGAAAGAAAAAGACTCAAAACCTGACTTATTGTACTGTAACCACTTTGTACAACACCTTAAAAATCAAAATTTAAACAAACAGAATGTGTCTTGATTTTTAATTTTTCTTAGGAAAATTCAGTTCATTTTTAGAGTAAATGCTTTGTTTCCTTGCTATGTTTTTGTTTCTTTATCAACAATCATACTAGAGTGGTTCTCTTTGTGCATCATTCAACTTCCATTGCATTTTTTTCATTCTTTTGCCATTATCATACCTTGATTACTGGAAATTTATAGTAAATCTTCAGGTTGTACAATGTAAACCTTAGTTTTGTTTGCTTTCTAATATTGTATTGGATATTTGTGCCTTTTGAATCTTTACATCATGTTGTGAAAAAACATGATTAGAAACATTCATATTCAATTAATATTGGATAGTTTTCCACTTATTTATTTACTCAGTTTTTATCAAGTTAAATAGTTTTCTTTGCACAAAAATATATACATATGCACATACACATACACATGAATAGAAATATACATATATATATAAAACAGATTTTTTATTTAAATATTTCATGTTGAAGACTGCTTAATGTATTGAATTTGTAATTCTATTTGTTGATTCTGATATGTATGAAAGTGATTAGGTTTTGCATATCAATATCATATTTTGTAAAAATGCTATAATTGTGTAAAAACTCCATAAAATTTTGTACATTTTTGGCATTTATATGTAGGCAAGCATGTAACCTATTTTTAAAGTATTTTTATTTCTTCCTTTATCAGTATTTATAGTTTTGACTTATTTTTCTAGTATAAATTATCTAGTACATGTGTTATAATGTTTAAAAATAGTTGTGAATAAAGTTTTCCTTGTTTTTGATCATAAGAGAAATACTTCGATTTTTCTAATCCTAAGAATTATAGGTATTGTAGTGATTTTGTAGAAGTTCAGTTTGATGAAGACCTCTATTTGTAACAAGCTGAGTATTGTTTTTATTTAATCTAGCTGTATAGTTTCTCCAAGGAATAAGTAAGTCATTTAATAAGTACCAAGACAGTTCATGTTATTAATTGAATAATCAAAGAAATATGTCATTCAGCACTTGAATTCAGTGATAGAAGCACACAATTTTATTTTCTATCAGTTTTGACTTTGCCTACCCTGTATTCATGCATGCAGAACATCATTCCATATATGGCTCATACTAGATTCCTATTCAATGATTTGTTTAAAAATTACAAGTCTGGGGAAACATCTCTTTCATAGATTGCCCAGGTTAAAATATTGAGTCAGTTTATTTTCTAACATCAATAAATAATTTTTTAAAAATCCTCTTCAACTACCTTTTGCTTTAAAAAAATCATCACCAGAGTATTTGTACAGTCTCTACAATTGGTAAAAGTAACATTACATAATAAATAGTATAAGGGCTTGGAAGTGTGGCACTTACCTTTCAAACAGGAATTTGTCACTTCAAATTGTGTTATGTTGAATTAAACATGAAGAATGGACATCATGGGCAATAATTGAGTAAGATATAATCTTAAAGATGAACATTAGTTGTAATTTTCTTTCTTTGACCTTCCATGAACTAATTTCCAGTCTTTATAGGCAATGATAAAGTTTTTAGTACTGTATCATACATGTAAAGAATTGTAAATAATGTATTATTATTTCGTGGTTAAGGATAATTCATGTCATAGCAATTTTATGAAAATTTAAAGAAATTAATGCAAAAATTGTGATAGTACTAAACATTACTTAAAATATAGTAACACATATTAAATAATATCAATGAGGTAAAGCTTCCATTAATCAAAAATAAGCCATGTGTTTTCTTCAGATCTATATGATATCAGAGAAACAGAAGGTTTTCATCAGATATGATAATGATATTTACTCTAAAACTCAAGCTTGTTTCAAATTCATTCTTCTATTAAAGATATCTCTAGATTTTGTGAAATTATAATCTAAAACTTTAATAAGTTTTGATCTTGTGGAATAAATTTAGAGCTACATGAGCATTCAACTATTCCACTGAATACATGAGTAATCATAGCTAAAATAGATTTGCAACAATTGCCATAAAATTATTGTTGATACTTATTGATTTTAAGACTTATTTCCAATCATTTTTGAAGACTATCCTATTGTCAATATCCTCCCCTTAATGTGTCCCTTTACAATATCAAATATGTTTTTGCATATATGTGCATAATTAATATGCACATGTATGGTTGTACTTCCAAAGATCAAATTCATCATATAACTATAAGTATTAAGCCTTAGGAAATAAACTCATTGTTAAATCTGAGAGTTTATATAATATAAAACTTACTTTTTATATAATATAAAACTTACTTTATAAAATAAATTTTAACACAATAATATAATCCATAATATAATTTTACACATAAAAATTAACATGTCCTAAATTAAATGAATATTATAAGGACACAAGTGGTTTTTTTCTTTATTGTTATTGTTTCTAACGTATTTATAAGGTATCAAGTGATTTTTTGTTGCTTTGTATGTCCCTCCCCCATGGTATAACCCCTGTTTTCACTGTATTTGATGTTGGTATAATTTGGGGAGGAGATGGGAAATAAACGAATTGTTTAAATAGGGATACAGGTTGATACATTTGCAACAATGAGATGTACAAGACGCTATGTCGAAAAACGAACTTTACAATTTGGGGGAGGAGGGGGGGAAAAGTAGTTGTGGAGATTGGAGGGAAGGGATTGTAGGGGAAAAACAAAGGAGGAGGCAACAATGCTTGATAAGAAATGTGCTCATTACTTTGCTCATATGACTTAACAAAAAAAAAAAGAAATATAAAAAAGTTGGAAAATGGCAGTATTTTATAGTGATACCATCATACATGTATATTCTGTACATGTATACACAGATATATATGTTTAAATACACATATGCACAAATTTCTCTAGATCTCTTCTATTTGTTCTATTTCTCCATATAATTCTGAGTAGTAAGCACAAAACATTCATTTTCTTCATTAGAAGATAACCTACTAAAGGGAATAAACAAATCATTTAAATAGGGGAAAAAAAGAAGATAACCTACTGTAAATTAAAAACTTAATTTAGATATAACTAAAACTAAAATTATAAATGGATATCCCTAGATATAAATATATGGTGAATTTTTCAGGGCAAAATCATTTGAACTCTTATCAATACTTCGTAATTGTAAATATTCCTTCAATGGAAATTAAAATTTAGATGGTTCTAAAACAGTGAAACTATTCATATAAAATGTTACAGTTTGATTATTTCATATCTGATTTGTCTTACTCTTTTAATATAACTAATAAAAGAAACATAAATATTTGAAAATAACTAATGAATACCAATGGTCCAAACATTCACATTTTAATGTAGGTAGTTAAATGGATGTGTACCAGTTCAACTAATCATGGTATACTGACACTATACACAAAATTGAAAGGAAGAAAGAAGGAAAGAAAGAATAAGAAAAATGAAAGAAATTCTTTTTAAAAGAATACCTAAAATCATATTTCTAAAATCAAGTGTAGAAGAAATTGCATATTTACAATACTTGTATTTTTTTAATCATCTAAGGTGAATCTTCTCTATTGTTTTTCCAAGCATTTTTTAAAATTTTTACATATTTTGGTAAGTCCTGAAGTTATATATGATGACATAAAGCTTACTAAGAGGGAAGCAATATTATTACTAAAATGAATTTTTAAGTGAAGAAAAATTCATCAGTGTCTCCATTGTATTAGTCAAAGTAAATACATAACCTGAAGACCATGAGTAGTGAGCATGGTTGTACAGAATAAAAGTATGAGGTTAAAATGAATTTAATCTATTTTGCATGTGCATTTCAATATCTTTTGTTATAATTAAATTGAGAAATTATTATCAAATAAAAAAGTGACCAAATACAAAACAGTCTGTGAAATCTATACTACTAGCCAAATGTGTCCTTGAAGAAAAGGCCTGGGTTGTTATATTAGTTTTAATGTAAATAGAATATGTGGGTTATTTAAAGGATGAAAAAGCTCAGTGAACAAGACAAATTAGATTATTAAAGGATATCTGAGGGTTTAGATGGATAACACTAATTTTTTTCTATGGATTTTAACAATCTCCCACAGATTGACACTGAACCTAATACTCTTCTATGTTGTAGTTTTTATTATTTATTTTTATGATTATTTTAATCTCATTGTCACAGGGACATACAGAGGGGTTACAGTTGCATATTTAAGGTAGTGAATACAATTCTTGTCAAACTTGTTACTCCCTCCCTACTTTTTCTCCCACTTCTCCTCCACAACTCTCCCAATTTGTACAGATCATTTCCAACATATTGTCATCTTAGTATTGCTGTTGCATTTCTTGTCCTTTTCTCACCTTGAATATAATAGCAACTTTACCACACAATTATTTTTTGAAATTGCAATTGTTCTTTTTAATTTTACTCAAATTCTCCTTATTTCTTTATTTTACTGCTCTGAATAGGGATTCAAGCATTATATTACATAAGACTAGTGAGTATCAATCCACGTTTGGAAGGATAGTTATAAATTTTCCCTATTTAGTGTGATCTTGACTATAGGTTTTCCATGTATACCCATTTTAACACTGAGGAAGGCTATTCTATTCCTAGACTCTTCCAAGTTTTTCAAATGAATCTATGTGAAATTTTGTCAAAGTTTTTCTGCATCTTGAAATGTTTATATGATTTTCATCTTTGCTTCTTTTTACATTCCATATTATGTTTATTGACTTACATATGTTGAACTAGTCTTCCATCGCTACAATGAATCCAACCTCATTATGTGATATCAGCATTTGGGTACATTAAAAAAAATCTAGTTTACCAATGTTTTCTGGCACTTGGTAATGTTATGTCACAAATGAGGATGTTCACACAATTTTAAATAAACCTTTTACATTTTTCTATATTAGGTTCATTGTTTTTATAATAAAATATTAGGAATTTGTAATGACTGCCATTGAGATCATACACATCCAAAAGAATACAATGGTAACTAGGTAATACAATTGAAAAGTAAAATGTGTTCTGGATCTGTAACCATGCTATTTCATGGATTTATTATACCCATACTGAAAATAAGAAATAGTAGTATTACATGTGTTTCACAGTTGATATACATTAACAGTAGTACAGATTTGAATTACCTTGATTTAAGTCATTCCCCAGTCTTGGAGATAGAATTTGAATTCCAATATCTAGCTATATAGTGAATGTGCTTAAATGTTCAATACATATTCTTGCAATGCAGTGTAATAAATAGTGTTATTTGGATGTTCTCATGTAGTATCTTTCAAATTTAAAATTTACTTATCCACCCTAGTGCTGGTGGCTCATGCCTGTAATCCTAGCTACTCAGGAGGCTGAGATATGGGGATCATGATTCAAAGCCAGCCTCGGCAGGAAAGTCTGTGAGACTCTTATCTCCAATTAAACACCAGAAAACTGGAAGTAGCACTGTGACTCAAGTGATAGATCACTTGCCTTGATCTGAAAAGCTCAGGGACAGAGCCCAGGCCCAGAGTTCAAGCCCCACAACTGACAAAAAAAAAAAAATATATATATATATTATATATAAACATATAAATATATTTATAAATATATGTACATGCAAATATATTTATATTGTATATATACAATATAAATTAAATATATTTATATTGTATATATACAATATAAATTAAATATATTTATATTGTATATATACAATATAAATATTATATTTATATATATGTATAAATATATAAATTTATATAAATATATAAATATCCATTCACTGATAAAATGTAACCAGTTCTCCAGCTCTTTATGATGGAACAGTCTTTTAATCCCTGCTTCTTGGGTGGCACATTTAGGAGGATTAAAGTCTGAGACAGCCTGAGAAAAAGCATGAAACCCTATCCAAAAAAACAAAAGGTTTGGGGACATGGCTCAACTGGCACAGCTTTGGTTGTTTGCTTAACCTAATAACCTGAGTTCAGACATCAAGACCACCAATTGTTTTTAGTTACATCAGTATTGACAAAAATTTCCTTCTATCTGCCAACCTCTGTGGAAGGATAAATGCTTAATTTTGAAAGATAATTTTGAAGAGAAACATCTCCTTTTAGCAAATAAAGATGGGCTCTTAATAGAAAAATGAAAATCAGGAATAATTCTAAATCCTGAAAACATTACATATATAATATAAATATTTTAAATATATATTTATGCTTATGCATATATCTGTATGTATATAAGCATGTATACACACACATATATATAAACATGTGTATGTGTATATTTATGAAGCTTGCTTTTCATTTCAAATTTGTGGAATCTTGGCAACAGTTTCAGAAGAAAACAAATTTCTTTCTTTTTTAATCTTTTTGTTGTTGTTGTTTGGTTGGTCATGGGGCTTGAACTCTGGGCCTGAGAGCTGTCCCTCAGCTCTTCAGCTCAAGGCAAGCACTCTACCATTGGGTCACAGAGACACTTCCAGTTTTCTGGTAATGTGTTGGGGATAAGAGTATCACAGCGTTTCCTGCCCAGGCTGGCTTTGAACTGCGATCTTCAGATCTCAGCCTCCTGAGCAGCTAGGATTACAGGTGTGAGCCAGTAGTACCTGCCTTCTTTTTTTTATCTTTTTTAAATGATGTTCTTTCTAACACATAGAAGGTATTTTAATGTGATGCCTACCTATCAAAGAGCTGAAATGTGAAGGCCCCAGTCTAATGATTCTTAAACTGAGTGTAATATGCCTTGCGAAATAAATATATTTGTTGAAAGTATGATTTTGACTTTGTAACTTCGGTGTAGATGTGCAAAACCAAAATATCCCTTGCAGCACATTGTGCTGTTGTATCTTATTCTTTTGCAGGAATAACATCTCAAGGTACTTCCTAGAATGATAAGATATATAATAACAGTAAGAAAAGAGACCCAAGAGACCTCTCAAACTCTTTTGGTCTTTGAAATACATTACTTGCTTGAAAGCTATTAGCTTAAGACTCTCTTCCAGTAAAAACTGTAATTCATCCTCTGGAAGCGAAGGTTTTCCTCTAGATCTGTAAAACATCTTCACTCAAAATCTTAGACTTGATAGGTTATAAAATGCTGTCTTTACATACACAGAGAGATAATGTGAAAGACATGATATCATAACAATAGCATTTTCCCCATCAACTAACAATCAACAAATCTTCAGTGCCAAAAGGACAGCACTAACTTACTCAATTACCTACTGATTCTGTGCATCGATGTGAAGAAATCTGAGATGAGCATACCACTGACCTTATGAAGCTACTCTCCCATGAATTGTTAATGATTATCTCTATGG
This sequence comes from Dipodomys ordii, assembly GCF_000151885.1. Taxonomy (NCBI): domain Eukaryota; kingdom Metazoa; phylum Chordata; class Mammalia; order Rodentia; family Heteromyidae; genus Dipodomys; species Dipodomys ordii. The sequence continues at coordinate 12,228,861 of NW_012267232.1, forward strand.
AGTGATAGAACCTCAGGTCATTCATTTCATTTTACTTAAATGAGAGCTAAAGTTCATGGACAAGCCAAACTCTGTCACTATTGAGGGCTCTCCAGGATGAATGGTCACATTGTCAAAGTCACACTTGAGAGTAGCAGTAATTTCTCTTTTAAGATTCTGTATTTTCCCAGATCAAAAGTAAAATAAAATGAAAAGATTAATCATGAAGCTATTTCTTTGACAATGTGTCCTGTCAGACTACAAAAGCAAATTATGAAGAGAACAAGAAAATCATCCCAAGAAGTAACTGTAAAGATTTACTCTTCTCTAAAAGGTAAGGTATGCTTTCATATGAAAAGAATTTCAAAATATACCTGCACTTTAAAAATTATGTTTTGATTTAAACTCAATGAGTAATTATTTATTCATTTATTGTCTTGGGGCTTGAAGTCTGGGCCTGGAAACCGTCCCTCAGCTCTTCAGCTCAAGGCTAGTGCACTAACACTTGAGTCACAACATCACTTCTGTTTTTTTTTCTGTTTATGTGGTGCTGCGGAATCGAACTCAGGGCTTCATGTATGCCAGGCAAGCACTCTACCACTGAACCACCTTCCTAGCCTGAGTAATTATTTTTAAAAGTATAATAAGGTGAGCTTAGATCACTGTTTTGAAACTGTGTGACCAGATTTGTAAATTTAACAATAATCATGAATCAAAAATATATATTAAATAAGTAAATAGGGATACATTATCTAATTTAATCTTCCACAGCCCTGTGAAATTGGGAAGATGAATTATGTGGCCTTATCCTAAAAATAACTACAAGACCTCCTTTAATCAACCCAATTATCCCTACCAATTCAGATGAAATAGGCAAAACCTTTTCTCACAATGGTTATATATTTGAAAAAATATTTTGTTTGTTGTTTTGTTTTTGTGCTGGTACTAAAACTTGAACTTGGCATTGATCTCTTGTTTTAGCTTTTTGCTCTGGCACTCCATCACTTAACCACACCTTCACTTATGGTATTTTTCTGGCTCATTTTTCTGGTCTCATTGCATTTTCTTCCTAAACTGGCTTTCAATTGCAATTTTCAATTCTCAGCTTCCTAAGTAGCTTGGATTACAGGCATGAGGCAGCAGTTCCCAGCAAGGATTCCTTCTTAACAAACCCATGACATTTTGCCATGTAGGTAATACTAAAACAAACATGACTAAACAACACTGAAAGGAACAACTATCATCATGCAGCAGCCAAAAAGCCAGGAAACCAATATGGGGTACTAGGATCAGAAAGACAGTGTCATCAGAGGTGGTCTTAATGAATCTAGCACCTTCCCGAGATGTGACTCATAGCAATTAGATGTGGGAGCTTAGTTTGAGGCCAGAATAAAAGAGATTGTCGAACATTGTTACCTCCTCCCTTGTTTTTTCTCATTTTCCCTCCCCCTTTTACTCACCCCCTTCAAGTTGTAACGTTGACTTCCAACATACCATCTTGTATCACTGTTGCATTGGTTCAACTTTGTCTCATTGTTTTATTATTTCCCTTCCCTTCCTCAAATCATATAAACATATATATGAGAGACAGGCTACCAAAATAAAAAACAGTGACAACAGGGGATAAACTAAAGGGAAAAAATTGAAAGAAAAAAGAAATAACTTCATACAGTATATTGAAAAACAAAAACAAAGAAACAAAAAAAATCCTCGTTTCCATATGTTGAGATCTTGGAGTACTTTTTAATTAGCATCATATTATATGGTCATATTTACATAGCTATTGAGCTATTGTAATCCACTAATAGAACTATCCTAGACATATACTAGTATTACAAATTAGGGAAATCATGGAGCCTATAATTCCTTGGACCTGGCTTACTTCACTTAATATGATTTTTTCCCAAGTCTTTCAATTTCCTTACAAAAGGGGTGATGTCATTCTTTCTGATGGATGTATAGAATTCTGTTTTGTTTATATATCACATTTTCTTGATCCATTCATCTACTGAGGGTCCCATTACCTTACTTATATAACTATAACATATCTGACATCACTATGACAATAAAATAAAATATTTTTTAAAAGATACAAAATGAGGGTTAAGACTATAAAAACAACTAGTGTACCTCAAAAAAAAAAAAGAACAAAAGAATAATAGACTGAAAGGGAGGGTCTAAGTATGGAAAGAGACTGGAATTACAGGATTCAATCAGGACTCAGGGACAAATAGAAGACACATCTTCTCTTAAAATTTCAATTTGAAGTTGTGGAATAATGAATACAGAATTCAAGCTACCATTTCTACTTGTGAATTTCAATAAATGACTTAATCACACTGTATTAGATTCTCTTGGAATGCACAATGAAAATAACTAATCTCATTCTTCTGTGACCAACAGTTAAATATGATCATGTATAGACAGGGCCTTGTTTACAAACATGGCCACAAAGTGAGCCATATATATACACACACATATATACACTGATTTCAATGATAAAAACAATTTTTATATATTTTTGTTGTAAAGATACTGTACAGAGGGTTTACAGTTACATGAGTAAGGTAATGAGCCATTTCCTATCGAGCATTTTTACCCTCTCCTTTCTTTCTCCCCTACCATCCTTTTCCTCTCCACCACTCCACCTCCTCCCTTTTCCCCAAATTTGTAAAGTTCATTTTCAACATAGTGTCTTTTACACCTTGTGTTACAATGGGTCCGCCTGTATCCTTATTTCAGAAAAAAAAACCCTGAATTTTGAAGATAGATATTTTAGCTTTTGTTACTAAGTCTGCTATAAACACCAGCTATAACTTTGGATATGAATTGGCCTGTGATCTCAATTTCCCAATCTCTAGTACTGTATTATGGCAGTACCTGTTATTTTAGAAAATTGCTCCAGGGATTAAATAAGAAAATAATCAGACATCCAACACTTAGTAGGTCATTTTGCCCATGTCATATATTATGGAATCATTAACTGTATGATTTGAAATTACTTCATTATTTTAATTAATAGATTGTAATAATGTTCTCTTAATATTTTGATTTTCAAAATGAAAATTTTTGGAAAGGAGAAAGGGAATTGCCATAATAAGTGCAAGATATTCAATTGGTCATGTTTATCCTTGTGTTAATCAAAAAGATAGAAAATAATCTCTTTTTTAATATTCCAGAAAGGAACTACTTAAAATCCATACACCTATTTTTAATATTTCCTCACAAATTTTGATCATAATTTAAATACAGTTATTTCTAACCAAGAAAGCATTTTAGATGTCAGGATGACATTTTAAACACCAAATATCATTTAATCCCTTTAAGTCTGATTTTGATTCTGCTTTGGACAAATTGACTTAATATACAAAATCAATTCACTTTAGTTGCAAAGTAACTTTTTCCTTCTTAGATTATGTTATGCATTTTTTAATCCTTTAGGTTAAAACAAATATTACTAAGAGGATCAAGCCTAATATCCACTTTAAACAAATATTTAAATTATTAAATAACCTGGAATTAAACTCTAACAAAGAATAGTTCATGAAAATTAACATATAAAGACACTGTAAAAAGGGTTTTCACTTTACTACATGTGAATAAACATAAGACAATCTAATATCAGGTTTTTACCAGGGCCACAAGTTTAGTTTTGTTGGGTTCCCAATTAAATTTCCTCCATGTAAAAAATCGACGAAAGTTCTAGCCCAAATCCAGATTTTTAGCTTCTCGGATTTGGTCACATGCCAAATAGAGTAGCTGCAGATAAGCAGAAAAGGAAGTGAATCATACAACACAGCCTCGTTGGAGAAAGAGATTTGGAGAGAGTGCATGAAGTTTGGAGATAAATGCACAAAGAATTGAGGTGTAGGGAGAGATGAACTTAACAGTCCCAGGCAAAGTATAAACCAGTTGATCATATCTCAGTTCTGATTCTACCAGGGTGCCTACAGAAGTGGTTAGAATTATCACCACTTAACTGGAGCAATCTGGTTTCCATTTGAGATATTTAATTCCGCTCTTACTTCACTCTAAAGAGAAACCTTGTCATCATGAGTAATCGTCATCATTCAGGAACTGGTTTGTTCAGTGAGGTTTTGCTGTTCTTTAGAGTGGTTTAATTTCTTGTCATAAAGATGTAATCTATTAATTCTGTATCAAGGTGTGTGTGTGAGAGAGAGAGAAAGAGAGAGAGATTGAGAGAGAGAGATACAGACACAGAGACAGAAACAGAGACAGACAGACAGATAGACGGGGGCAGGCGGAGACAGAGAGAGAGAGGCAGAAGGACGCTGATGTAAAATGAAATCAGGAAGCCAGGCTTTTATCTTGCTTTTAGTGAATTCTTGTGGGCCCAAATATAAAGCAGTGATTTGTGTGAAGAACAGTTTCTAAGGATTTATTACACATGGAATATCGGTGCAACTAGAAATACTAGCTGTTAATGAATAAATCACTAGCCAACTGATAAAGATACACTTAATGTTGATATTATCACATGGTACAAAATCATATAACATAGGTGTGCAAATTAATATTCTAACATTGATTAAAAACCTTGCAATCATTAAACCTTTTAAATGTACATTTTCTGAGGAAAAAATATACTTAGTCTCACAAAGAACAACTTATCTCAATAAGAATATTTGATGGATGGGTTGTATATTAAATGTAAAATAACAGTGACAATTATGATTTTAAAATGGCAAATGTTTTGAAGTTTTGAATTGCCTGGAAATAATATTAAGGAATGTAAAAGAAGGGAAATAAGATTCTTAAAGGTTTACTGTGTTGCAGAATAAATTTCAACTTAGCACAATTATGACTCATTTATAAGCCTGGAAACCTATTTTTTCTGAATTTAACATTTAATGGAAAATGATATAGAAATGATTGTCAAATATGTCCTATTAAAACTAAGCTTTATCAATACAATATATTCTTATAACTTGAATTCTCAAAAAATATTCAAGATAACTTTTTAAAATCTTTCATAGCAGTGGTACGGAATTTGAGCTAAAAAAAAAAAAAAACCCTGATGCCCTGACGTTTAGATTTCCCTTGCTGTAGAGACCATTACAGCATGGGAAGTGGTTTTGCTAATGATACCCTGTAAATACCTTCCACTTGCAGTTACTACTTTACAAAATGAAATGGACTGTGTTATTTCAGTCTGTCCCCAGTTTGGGCTTTTCAAGTACAAGTTATCAGTGAGAGAACAGACTTGGATAATTTGACCCTAATTTGAAACTACAAAATTCTCCTAAGATGTACAAATTAAAAAAGCTGAGTTCCATAACCATATAAGATGATGCTAAGTGAAATGAAATCCAATACAAGAAGTTTTTGTTATTGTTTTTAATGTACTATGTAACTTTATTGATTCTTTTGTGTGTTCTTCCTATGGAATATTCCTTGTTGTCACTGTATTTGATTTTGGTACCTTGGTATTGCATATACATTTATCAGAACTAGGGAAGGAAAGGGGAAAAACAGAATGGTGAGACAAAGGATAAAGGGGGAGCCAATTCAACAGCGCTATACACAAGACAATCTGTTGGAAATAATCTGTATAATTTGGGGGGAAGTGGAAAGAGGGAAAGTAAGAGAAAAATGAGGGAAGGGGTAGCAAGTTTGACAAAAAAAATGTACTTTTACCTTACTTATGTAATTGTAACCTCTCTGTACATCACCTTGACAATAAAAAAAGTTGAGTTCCTCATGCTTTGTTCATTGAACTTGTTCTGGGAAATTAAGACAAAAACTGAGAAAAGATGAAGATAGTTATATTCCACCTGAGTCAATGAGCATATGAAAATAGTAACACATAAGTTAAAAGTATTATTTTAGGTTGCTGGAAAAGTGATTCAAAACACTTTCAGGTTATCAAATGCTACTTGATGCAATCAGAAATATTAAGTAATATTGGAAATTTCCCTTCAAGTTACATACTTTCCTTATTCAAATAAAACTATTGAGTCTAAGAAGGGAAAAAAGAATGCTATTAGTTGGTTTTCAATAAATACAAATGTGAAAATCTAAGTACAATTTCTTGTAAATTTGAATAATATTTATTTCAGTAGTTTCTAACGTTAAATCTCTTCATATATTGAAATTAAAATACTGGTATCAAGGACAGAAAAATGATCACTTTATGCTATATTGCATGATTCTTCCTGTGAAAATGGCTCTGACTTTCACAAATATATATATATATATATGAAAAAATGTGCAAAATTAGTGTGTCATTTATTTTTCTTTACCATGAACACTTAACCATCAGTTATGGCAGGACACAGAGGAATCAACACATATCTCTGCTCTTTTGCTTCAGATATACAAATATAAATGAGTGATTCTGTAGAAAACTCAGCTCACTAAAATTATTTTTTCTATATATTTGAAGTAATATACCCGTCTTTACAGAAACATTTATGTTAAAGGAATATGTTTTAAAAATTGCAACGGTGGAGCTCACTGGACATTGATGAAAGTAAACTGTACAACTTGTGGGTGGAGATGGAAGGGAGGGACTGGGAAAGAAAGAGGAAAGAAAAGACATTGTACAAATGGAAATGCACTCATTATCTGACTTACGTAATTGTAATCCCTCTGTACATCACTTTTATGATAACAATAAAATAATAAAAAGTAATATGAAGAGAGTTGCACAAAGGAAAATGGCATGTTGAAATACATTCAGAGATCATAGATTAGATAGGTAAGTAGGTAGATGGATGTTAGATAGATCGATGTTAGATAAATACACCAGTACATCAGTACATAGACACAAAGACAGATGCAAAGATGGAACCAATACATATTTATTGTATTCATAGTTTTGTCATATTATAATGCAAATTATTATTAAGGAAATAGTAATATACTTAACTTTTATTAACTAAATTTTCAAAGATGATTATAATTTAGGAGACATCAGCTTCACTGCATTTAGTTATATCAAGTATACTGGTAGGATACAATCAAATATGTCTTACATTCTCCATGTGAGTGTCCTTAATTTTTGCTGTTTCAGGCATCATATATGAGATCCAGTATGGTGAAAATGCTTTCTTGATAATTGTCATTGGTAGTGATAACTCTGACTTTGCCAGGAAAATAGTGAATATGAGTCTTGGGATGAATCAGTAAAGCATTTTGAGGAAAGGAAATAAAATACTGAATATATGCATGAATCATTTCCTATAATTTTCAGGCTTTGTTTTTCTATGAAAGGATTGAAAGAGATGCCACTAAATTTTCTATACATTCTAAAATTCTGTGAACTAAGAAATGTTATAAAATACCATGATGAGCAAAAACTTTCAGAAATGATTTGGAATATGAAGAAAAAATGAATGGAAATGAAGATTTTGTTGTGTTCGAAGAAAATATAATGTCAAGTGGACTTCACTGATATGAAAGTGCTCATTTAATTATTAAAACAATTCAATAAACTGCAATTCACAATTTTAAGGGTGTTGTATATTTTATTATCGTAATAATCCCCAAATGTCTGAAAAGTTAGGGAAGTCTCAATAGATAAATGTTACTCAAACACTCACCAATATGCATTCACAAAATTCATTTACAAGAATGGTAGATGAAAATAGTTGTTTATTTTTTAATTTCTGGGTTAGGAAAAGTTCATATCTGGAAGGATAGTGAAGAAATGACAAAAAATCTCTGCTCTGATGACAAGAATTAAGTTGACAAAAGGAAATCCATAAATTCTATCACGATGATTGCAAAAATATAAAAAATGGTGTCTCTGGGAATTAAATGCCAGAATGCAGTGAACTGATCCCAGGGAATGAGTGGCCTGGATGGTGGTAGACCCTAGGTCAGAGGGCTGCCATGTGAATTCATTCTGTTGTCACTCTGCAGAGTTGAAAAGGATGAAGCAGGACCTAAAAATTCTTGTTGAGCTTGAGAAAAATGAATAGAAATCCCCTGAATCAAGCATCAATTTCTAGACCAAAAACCCTTATTCCTACCATTAACAGCTCCCAAGAAAATGTAATAAAAATTCAAGGCTGTTAAAGTAGAAAAAAATGCAAGGTGTCCTCTTCCAGCTTGATTGCTGATACACTTTAAAGACCATCTTTCAGTGATTGGAAGTTGGTATAACTGCAAGGGACCTCTGTAGAATTAAAATTGGAATTTTAAATTAGCTGAAAGCACATCATTTCAGGAGTAAAAATCATCAGTAACCATATCTCCATATCCCCCCACACCATATTCACTCCTGAAGTTGCAAGTTCTTTGTCTGGAAATAAAATGTAAAAACAGAACATTTCAAATGAACTTTTAACTGGATTTTTATATGTGGACTCTACAGTTAAATTATACAATTATTAGAAGGGATACCAGGAGATGTGTGAAAGCTCAAGATATGTGTGTGTGTGTGTGTGTGTGTGTGTGTGTGTGTGTGTGAAAGCTCAAGATATATATATATATATGTGTGTGTGTGTAATATAAAATGTGTAGGGTTGTCATAATAGTGCATTAGATGTTTACTATGTTCAATAAACTTGTGGGTTAAAAATTTGGAAAACAAAATATTACTTAAAAGAGAAAGTGAGTGAGAGAGTGTGAGAGAGAGAGAGGAGGAAATAGATTTTATTAACTTAAAATAGCAGAAAATGGTGTACTAGTCTTTTAGTTCTTCAGCAACAAAATACCATAAGTTGGATTTTTTTGTTCTTTTACAGCTGCAAAGGTTAAGATTCCAGAGCAAGGTAGCAATAATCTTTATGTCTGGTGATGTCCTTATTCTCTGTTTCAGAAATGGCCTTCTTACATTGTGGAAGGGAAGAAGGGAGCATCAGTGTGCCCTTACATGAAAGAAGAGATGGAAGCTTTCCCAAAAGGCATCATGTTCCCACAAAAAGTCCCAAAGAAGATTCTACCACCAATTTTCTCAACTCTGTTAAACTGGTAAACCTCTTAAATTACCAACCAGAATTATTTTCTCAACACAATAGTGATCTGAATAAACAACTTGTGTGTAAGTATGGCATGTTATATGCCCCAAGTATAATTATATGAAGCTTTTACTAAATCTTGCTCATATGCTTTATAAGCATATTCTTAGATCACAACAGTAAATACTTGGGTGCTATCCAATTACATTCAATGAGCAAACAAAATTTCCATATATTGTTCGAGTTTGGGAGAAATGTAATTCCCTCCCTCCCTCCCTCCCTCCCTCCCTTCCTCCCTCCCTCTCTTCCTTCCTTCCTTTCTTCCTTCCTTCCTTCTTGCTGGTCTCTTGCTCACTCACTTCCTTGCTCTCCTGCTTGCTTCATTGCTCTTTTTCCTTCTCTTCTTTCTCTTCCTCCTTCCCTCCCTCCCTACTCACTCCCTCCTTTCCTTCCCCCCTCTCTCTTTCTCTCCTTTTTTTATGTATGCCCTCAGCTATTTGAATGAGTGAAGATAGATCTTGCTTATTGAGTAAAGTGATTTAAATACTAATCATGTCTAGAAACATTAACATAGGCAGCCCCCTCAAATATTTTTTATACCAGCTTTCTGTAATCCTTTACACCAAATTAACCATGTAAAAGAGAAAAAAAGAGTCTGAAAAAACTGAAACCAGAGAACATAGGTTCTTGGAAAGCATCAGTTGGTCACATTTTTAAATAAGTTCCAGGGCTGGGAAGGTGGCTCAGTGGTAGAGCGCTTGCCTTGCATGCTCGAGGCCCAGGCTCGATTCCTCAGCACCACGTAAGCAAAAAGAAAAAGCCAGAAGTGGCGCTGTGGCTCAAGTGGTAGAACGCTAACCTTGAGCTGAATAGCTGAAGGACAGCCCCCAGGCCCAAAGTTCAGGCCCCACGACCGGACCCAAAAAATAATAAAATAAAATAAGTTCCAGCGTATAGTACAGAATTTCCTGAATTTATTGACCATTTGTCACTTTTGAGAACCTCTAATGGATTTCTGTCTGTTTCATACAACACATTCTTATGTTTGTTACTTCATTTTCTTTTTTTGGTGTAAGTTATTTTCTGGTACAATGTAACAACTCTGTTAATTGTCAGCAAGTTGTGACAGGCAGCCTCTGAGATGATGCTCCCTGATCTCTAAGTCCAGCTATTCATGCCCTAAATAATCTCTTCCCTTAAAATACAGACCATGCCTAGAGATATGATTCTAACAAAATAGGCAATAGGTGTTGCAAAGTCACTTCGAAGATTAGGAAGACTGTCACTTCTATCATGTTTGGGTTTTATGTTTTTCTATTCATAAATTGTTGTCAGAAAAGCTTCCTACATTTTCTGAGCTGGCAAATGGAGAGATTTAAAAATAAATAGCTTTGAAATATTCATAATACTCACCAGCCAGTTGAATGATCTTTGAAGAGGCTCTTGTCAGTGGCATGTGAAACTCATTTAAGGCCCAGACAGGACCAGGTCAGAATTCCTAACCAAGAGACTAAAAGATAGCATTTGTTCTTTTAAGCTGCAAGGTTTGGGGGCTATTGATTATATGGCAGTAGATGAATGGACATTTGGAGCTGCTTTGCAGATACCTAGAATCTAGATGAAGGAGAGAAAGGTTTTTAGAAGAGCATATGAGGAAACCTATATTGCCTTGGAGTGGGAAGTCTGTTTTTGAAAATGTTTCCTAAAATTGGAATAAGAAAAATGGCTTAAATAGCAAATTTGTTGGTCAGGCTTCTCTATGGAACAATAAGTTTATTTAGAAGTATTAATTTTTGTGATAATATGGACCCAGAAGTGTCATCTCTGTAGCTTGAAAATAAGAGAATCAGGGAAGCCAGCAGTATATTTAAACCTAGGAAAGAGAAGTATGCTTTCAGGGCAGAAGTGGGAAAATATTTAGTCTTGGTCCAAATTGGAAGGCCCAAGAATCCAGAGATCCCCATGTTTAAAGACAGGAGAAGATTGTCTGATATTCCTTTGAGTGTTTGCTCTGGTAGGTTCTGTTGAATAATATAAATCCACATTAAGCATAATGGTCTTTATTCAATCTGTGTATTCAAATATTAATCACTTAAATTATCATCACAGACACACCCAGAAGTGACCATTTGCCAGCTATCTGGGCATCTTTTTACATAGGCAAGTTAGTAAGTTAAATAAACCATCATAGTTAATAAGAATCTTCCCACAGGAAGACGGGATTCCTTCTTCATGAAGTGGTGAAGTTTAACATACATTCTTGTATGCACTTATATGCACGTTTCATACATAACTGAATATGTTGATGAACCTTCTAATGGGACTTGGAAATTACTCTATGTGCTATCTGAAAGTTATTTGTTGGTACATACTATGAGCCTTACTTGAATGGTTCTGATAGAATTGAAGAACTTTAACTCTGTGTATAGATGAAAAATTCTTCTATTACCTGTTCAACCAATGTAGATATCTACAAATAAAAATCAGCCACTTTCATCTTATCATCTCTATAATATCAGAACACATTTTTCTAAATTTCTTCTAAGGTGGACTATCAATGAACCCTTGAGTGGATAACTTATTTTTTGATACAAAGAAATTCAATTCATGCAACCATAGCTGTCATGAGCTAAGGAACTTAAAGGGTGTTTAAATAAGAAAAATATATTCAACACAAAACCACATAACAGGAAATAAAAAAATAAAGTTTTCTTTGTAATGTGTTAATTTTCAAAGTTTGATTTTGAAGGAAACTAAATAAAAGCAATTAATGACCCAATTAAGGAAACATCTGTTAAATCAACTTGGTAAATGGCCTCTCGCTTTATACTTGCTTCCTTATCTTCTCTGTTTCAGCTCAATTTCCAATCTCATCTCAAGCCATTCCCTTCACCACTTTGAACTTCGATTTGTCCTCAGCAATAACTGCTTCACAGGGTTTTTATTTAACCAAGATGTTGTTAGTGGTCATTTCTTGCACACAAACTTGGCAAATAGTAGGAATAGAATTAAGGTTAATTAACTCTGATTCTGTATAATTGCCATAATATTGAATTGTGGTTCTCTTCTGAAAAAGAGCATCAATTTGTACAGCTTACCCACTGATTCACTGATCTTTTACTAGAAAAAAAATGATAATTGTAACTAACCTGATTCAAATACCCAAACCCAGTACTACCCATTTTCCTACATCATCCAGGTCCACTTTATTTGGAACCTATATTTATCTGGAGCTTCTAATTTAAGTTTGTTTATACATTATATTTGTTACTGTCTCTAATTATATTATATATTTTATTCACTGATTAAGTCAAAATACCTGAAAAAATACTAGATAGAATATATTGAATTATATATTCAATATATAATTACCAAAAAGCAAATAAGTATTTCTCCATGTTCAGCATGTCCTAAGTATTTTTCATGTTTATTAAGCATGTATAACTTAAAGGAATTTAATATCTCTTCACCTAATTGTATCTCACCAATTACTTACATATATCCTGGAACCTGCTGGCACATTTTACCTGTTACTAAGAGAAAATATTGGCAATAAAGAAGCACTGTAACTGCACTGCAGAAAGAATTAGACAGAAATACTGATTGATGCTGAAGCTCTATAGATCCAATTAACTATTTTCAATCCAATATAGAAGAATTACATGAAAATACATTAACCAGCTCCTCTAGTTCTGTTTCACAGATTTTTTCAGTGAAAACAAATATTAGCATCTTTGGAAAGCCATCATCTTTTAATAACAAAAATGTTAATTCCATTAATGGCTTAAAGGGTCAGTGTGAGTCAATTTCATATTTTTTTATTTTAAAAAATAGAAAATTATTATTTGTACAAAGAGTGCATTTGTACTCCCCTCCTTGCTACAGCACTGCGAGAGGAGACCTCCAGTTATTCCTAGCCAATGTAGCTAGATGGGGCAAAGTTGATTTCCAAGGCAAAACCCAAAACTTCTACCATTTATCACCCAGCTATTCTTTAACCAACTAGCTCACTCAAATACTCAGAAGGATATTTCTTCTCTACCTGCTGCCATCTTTTCTAGTCACTGGAAGTAAACAAATTTGTGTTGAGCATGGAAAGTAAATTGCTGTGGTATTACACATGGAGTGTTTTGTTTATTTCAAGAACATTTTTGTAGGCAGGTGCCCATGGCTCATGCCTGTAATCCTAGCTACTCAGGAGGCTGAAATCTGAGGATCATGGTTCAAAGCCAGCCCAGGCAGGAAAGTCCATGAGACTCTTATCTCCACTTAACCACCAGAAAACTGGAAGTGGCACTGTGGCTCAAGTGGTAGAACACTTGTCTTGAGTTGAAGAGCTCAGGGACAGAACCCAGGCGCAGAGTTCAAGCCCCATGACCAACCAAACAAACAAAGAAAAAGAACATTTTTGTTGTTACTGTTTAGAATAGTACATTAATCTATTTCAGTCCATAGTTTGTTAATGCCAGAGCATAAACATTCCTTTACTTTGAGTTATATTGTCTTTTTACTTTAACTGAACTCTATTGTCTTTTTCCTGTTAGTGAGGTAGTTAGTACCAAATATTTGTTAGTATTTTAAATAATAAAATCATGTTAATAGCATATTAATTCTAGCAACTTAATGCCATCATAATTCTAAGGGAATAATATTTTCCATTTTATTCATATATATTATTCATATTGTCTGTTTTCATCACCTTATTTTAAGTTGTTTTATATCACTGTATCTAAGATCTCTACCTGTGCAATAAATTGCATTAGAATTAAACCAAGTAAAATCATTCTATTTAGATAATATTTTACTCATTCAATTATTAACTATAGGTTGAACTTTCCTAAGTAAGGATCCATTATCACAACAACTCAAAGAAAAAAAACTAGATAAATGGGATTGCATCAAACTGAAGAGTTTCTGAATGGCAAAGGCAATATCTAACAAGATAAATAGAAAATCCACAAAATGGGAAAATATTTCACAAGTTATCATTACATAAGGGTATTGTATCTAAAATACACTTATAGCTCAAAAAATTATATCATCTAAAAGTAAGCCCTCAAAGAAATAACAACCCAATTAATAGAAGGGCTAAAGACTTAAAGAGATGTCTAAAGAGAAGTAAGAATTCCCAATAGACATATGAAGAAATGTTCAACATATCTGGCCAGAAAAGGAATGCAAATCAAAACCATGTTGAAATTCCATCTCTCCTCAGTCAGAGTGGTCATTATCAGGAAAAAAAAAAACTAACAATTACAGATGCTGGAAAGAATATGGCTGAAATGGAATACTATTACAGTATTGGTGGGAATTTAAACTTTTTCAACCATTCTGAAAAGCAGTATGAAGCTTCTTTTTATTATTGTTTATTTATTTTTATTGTCAAGGTGATGCACAGAGGGATTACAGTTACATAAGTGAGGTAGTGAGTACATTTCTTGTCTACCTTGTTACCCAATCCCTCATTTTTCTCCTACTTTCCCTCCCCGCCCCCAAGCTGTACAGATCATTTCCAACATATTGTCTTGCGAGTATCACTGTTACATTGGTTCCTCCTTGCCCTTTGTCTCACCATTTTGTTGCTCCTCTTCTCTTTCCTATTTCAAATAAATCTATATACAATATCCAGGGTACCAAAATTAAATACAGTGACAACAAGGGATAAACCATAAAGGGAAGAACACACAAAAGAAACAAGAAAACACACAATACATTTAAAAATACAACACCAAACAGAAACCTCTTGTATCCATGTCTTATAGTTTATTTCTCATAGCATCATCTTATATGGTCATAGGTACACAGCTATTCTGTGTATTCAGCTATTTTGCTTATCTGTGAAGATTATTAGGATAATTGCAAATAAGATAAGATATTGCAAATAAAAGAAACCATTGAACCTATGTTTCCTTGGGTCTGGCTTACTTCACTTAACATGATTTAGAACTCAAAAATTAAATCCTCCGAAAGTAAATCCTCAAAGAAACAACCATCCCATTAATAAGTGTGCTAAAGACTTAAAGAGAGGCTTCTCTGAAGAGGAAATAAGAATGGCTAATAAACACATAAATAAATGTTCAACTTCTCTGGCCATAAAAGAAATGCAAATCAAAACAACTTTGAGAATCCACCTCACCCTAGTTAGAATGGCTATAATTAAGCAATCTAATAACAACAGATGCTGGAGGTGATGTTGCCAAAATGGAATGCTACCACACTATTGGTGGGAGTGTAAACTTGTTTAACCACTCTGAAAAACAACATGGAGATTCTTCAAAAGACTACACATAGAGTTTGCCTATGGCCCAGCAATCCCACTTCTGGCATTTACCCAAATGATTACAAACAAGGCCATGCTAAAACTACCAGCACAACTATGTTTATCGCAGCATTATTCACCATAGCTAAGATACCAACCCAGATGCCCCTCAGTAGAAAATTTGGTATACATACATATGTGTGTGTGTGTGTGTGTGTGTTTACACACACACACAAAATGGCATTCTGTGCTTCCATCAGAAAGAATGACACTGTGCCATTTGTAATGAAATAGAAAAACTGGGAAAAATCATATTAAGGGAAGGTTTTTCAAAAGACTGAATATAGAGAATCCCCATGGCCTAGCAATTCCAATTCTAAAACTGGGTATTTATCCAGTAGACCATAAACAAGGACACACTAAAGCTACCAGCACAACCAATAACTGCAGCATTGTTTATCACAGCCACCATATGTAATCAAACCCAATGTCCCTCAGTGGATGAATGGATCAAGAAAATGTAGTATACACACACACACACACACACACACACACACACACACACACAATGGAATTCTATCTTTCTGTCAGAAAGAATGATATTGCACCATTCAGAATAAATGGAAAGACTTGGAAAAAAATTATGTTAAATGAAGTAAGCCAGAGCCAAAAAAACATAGGTTACATGGTTTCCCTCATTTGTGGCAACTCGAATGTGTCTATAAATCTACAAGTTAAGACTTTAGATGGTAAAAGACAAAAATTTAGGCTTAGATTTAATATATAATACAGGACCCTAATCATTCATTCAGTAAGACCAAATGACAATATTCTTAGAGGATCAAGAATGCTCAATAGATATGTATATATGGTCATATAAGATGATGTTGAAATGAACGACAAAAAATAGAAACAAGGTTTTTGTTATTTCTTTTTTATTTTCTCCTTTGCCTCTGTTTTGGATTTCTGAACCTTTTGTCTTGTATGTAAGCTTAACTGTTTGGGGGAGAGAAAAAAGGGGCACAGAAATGGTGAACAAAAGGTAAATAAAAGTAGCAGTGATACTTACTAGACATTATGCTGAAATGTACAATGAAACATGAGGGGAAGTGATCAGTATGGGACAACTGGAAGAAAACAAGGGAAGAGGTGAGAGGTGACACTGTTCAAAAAGAAACGTATACACTAGCTTACTTATGTAACTGTACCTCCCTGTACATCACCTTCACAATAACAATAAAATATATTTAAAAAATAAAATAAAATAGGGATGTCCCAGTTACTTGGTTTTTTTTTCTTATTGGTGAATAACTTTTTAGTTTGTATTTTTAAAATTATCATTAACTAGTTACACAGTAGGATTTTAATTCAACTTGTCAGTTTGGGGGTAAAGCGCATCTTGTTGTTGAACATTTTCTGAGGTTTTATTATTTTATCGTTTTGATGCATAACTGGTCACTTTATTTTTAAAAGAAAACAATTTTATTATTATGGTATTGTACAGAGGGATTACTATTTTGCAATATTTTATTTTTTTCCCTCAAATTATATTATGAGGAAATATTGATTTATTATTTTCTAATAAGTCACCCTCCTAGGAGTCAACTAAAAGATCTCCTCGTGTATGTAACAGAAAATTTAAGACATTAATGTGCATATACAGAGACACAGGATTAATCAATATAAAATATGTTAATGTGTTGAATAAAAATCGATCACTGACTATTTCAGGGATGAGTCAAAAATGTACCAATGTTTTTCTAAGCTAGCCAAAGTAATTTTCAATATAATGCCAAAAGAGCCACTAAACCACTTTTATTCTTTCAAAGCATTGGGGAAATAATCAAAAAATGAATTTTTATTTAAATTATAAATTCTAAAATCAGAAAATGATGGCACCAGAATGTCAAAATTCTTGGAACTTTCAAACTTTATTGCAAGAACTAAAAGAAATATCAACTAGATTTTATCAAACTTTGACTTATTATATTCATAGGGAAAAAGAGGAGAAACTGATAATAGGTTGTTAGACTCTGAAAAATGAATCTGATGCACAACAAATTCCATTCAGGGGAAAGCAGCACAACACAAAGACATGCCACAGGACATCAAGTAGAAAAATACTAATACTCTAGAGTGTCCTAAGAATGTAATTATGCTTTAATGACTAAATCACCCTATATCACTTGCAATGAAGATTTTGGTACAACATTTTTTAAACACCCCATTACTTCCGAGGGACCAGATACAGAGTTGAAAACAATTTTCCCACTAACTTCAGTAAAATAAAACAAGAAAAGAGTAGCAAACTTCTGTGACATACTTGTATTCTCACCAGCAGTGGTGAGTATGTCATGTGTATTAATTCAGTGACCACGATTAATTTATCGGGTTTACATCTGGATGGAGCACTATTATATGGTCTGTCTCACATGATCTTTTAAACTGAAAATAAACTTCTTCAAAAGGGTGATTGTAAGTGTGGCTTACTCTTTTATAAAATAATCTTACTATCAGTCCAATACACACATTTCCCACACAGAAAAGGCTATATCTATGCTATCACCATAAATTATTGGAAGCACATTTCTTAGGGTTACTACCTTTTAAGGACTAACGGCGCTGGGTTAAACATTTTTCATTCTCTTGTGAACTTACCCAGATTGTTTCATTAGGTCATTTTGCCAACATCTCCTACGTATGTGATAAAAATTCTGTTTAAGTGGTATTAACATTGTTTGCAACAGCTCCAAATTTTTAATGTCTGTACCTTCAGCTTTTAGAGAGCGTATATAATCTAACTGAAGGTCAATATCCCATGTTGTCAACTGATTTCACAATTTTATCTTGTATTGTCAATATCATTTTTTTATTGGTTGTGGGGCTTAAATTCTGGGCCTGGGTACTGTCTCTCAGCTCTTCAGCTCAAGGTTAGTGCTCTACCACTTGAGCCACAATGTCACTTCTGGCTTTTTCTGTTTATGTGATGCTGAGGAATCGAACCTAGGGCCTATTGCAGGCAAGGCAAGCACTCTACCACTGATCTACCTTGCCAGCCCAACATCTCTCTTTTTTTTTTTTGCAGACTCACCAATATTTTCTATGAATCTATTTTTGTGTTTTATTGTGAAATATTAAGCTGTCATTTTTACTAAATAGCAAGAAAAAAAACAGAAGTAAATGAATTGTTCATTTGGTGAAAAAAAAAAGGTCTTATAACTTTAGATTTCCTTCTGATGTGCTACTTGTGTTAAAAAAATGGCTTCAACATTTTCAGCCACTATTTCTAAGAATAAAGTTACTTG
This sequence comes from Dipodomys ordii, assembly GCF_000151885.1. Classification (NCBI taxonomy): domain Eukaryota; kingdom Metazoa; phylum Chordata; class Mammalia; order Rodentia; family Heteromyidae; genus Dipodomys; species Dipodomys ordii. Next base: position 12,247,331 of record NW_012267232.1, read on the forward strand.
TTTGTTGTGAGTCTTTTTTATAAAAGGTACACATACATAGACAAATGAAGAGATCAAACTTAGGAAAAGATTCAGTTATAGGAGATTTTGTCCCGGAAATCTGTATATACAAACTTCCCAGTTTGTGCATGTGTTAAATTACTCCCTGAATGAATCATGTGTCATTGTTTTGAAAATTTTATAGACCATAAATCCAACTCCACAGACATTTCCTAGAGGTTTGCTAATGAGGTTGCAAGTTTCCAACCTCTGATCACATGGTAATTGAGTTGATTCACCCCATGCTGAAGCTATAGTGGCACATTACTGCACATGACCTAATCAATACAAACTCAAGTGTGATCAAAACCTTCCTCACAGATAACAAATGATCTTTCTACTTGTTATGTGCAAAGTTACAAAAGGTTTTGGAAATGTTTATCAATTCCAAATAGTATAACAAAAGAAGCTCCTATCTCCTATCACCCTGATTATTCAGGAAATTTCAAAGGTTTTAGGAGCTCTCTGCTAAGAACTAAGAATGTAGAACTAACATAAATTACTTAGGGCACAGTTTCTATGAGATCTGGGGCACACATCAGACTACTAAAAAGAAAATAAGTTGAAATCAGAACTCTATTGTGAGGACTAAAGTTGTAACCTCTTTTTATTCTCCATTTGTATTATTGTTTCAAATAAAAGTCCTCTGTGGGTCTGGAATATTTTATATGTTCTCATATGGCATAAGCATTTTCCATGTCGGAAGAATTAGTACATGCCTTTTGCTTTACAGTATCAGAAAATGGAAGTGTGTTCTCAAGTCAGATTAAAGAACCAGCTTAATAATACACATGAATATCTGAGATGCTACCATTTTACTTCAATCGTATCCAAATGTTGGACTTTTTAAAATCTCAATTTATACTTTATTCTTTAAAATTTTTTTGATTGAGTTTTATGAACAAGTTTAAGAACAAATGTGTGTTGTAAGCCTACTAGGGATCTGGGGCATATACAAAAACAAAACAAAACAAAAAACAACCTTAGATAAGTTTCTTTTCCAACCCCCTGTCCATTTTACTCAGTCTACTAGTTCCTTCATCAATTATCATTTAACTTTATTTCCTAGACAATCGTTCTAACAATTCAAGGTCAAGTTTCTCATTATCCTTTTGCCTTCAAATGAAAAGAATTGACTTTCATGGAGTCTAATATTTGTGTGTAGGAGGGCTTTTCTGTCAATCTTCTCAACAATGATAGCCTTCAACTCTTTGTGTTAACCTGGTTAAAGTCTATTATGTTTATACAGTTCTTTACAAAATCCTGTCTTGCAGGGATGAGTCTCTGGATTATACATTTATCTCTCCATAATTTCTTGTTAGTCACTAATTTTATCAGCATAAATAAAGCTCAAAAGTGGGTCCTGAAGCAACAATGTGACTTGATTTTTCAGTAACAAGCATGAGAAATTCAGCCTCCTTAGTCTCCACATTGATCATGACTTGGGTATGGAGCGTATTAGCTGGATGAACCTCCTAGTTATTGGAAAGGCTGACAACATGACCACAACACAGTATAATTACCCATTCTTCCATACAGCTCCTACTCTGAGGACAAGTACACTTTAAAGTGCATTTCCTCCAAACACTCATGCTGTCCCCTCAGGAATAACCAGCTGAATTTGGATCATGTACATTCATCTGTAAGTATTTAATGGTAATTCTACCAATTCATATCAAACATACTCTTATGTTTTGTGATATACTAGATAAAGGAAAAGTATCACTTGTGGCCAGTCTCACAGGCTATTTTATCAAATTATAAATACAAGCTGAGAATGTGAATTTATATAATAGAATACTTTTGTGTTGAAAATGAAAGTATTAGGTTAATAGAGTGTGCAAATAATAGTGCATTGGAAAAAGTAGTACATCTTTTCCTTTGCACTGTTGTTTTTGCTTTTGTTTTTCTTTATTTGGTTTTGGGAGGTTTTTAGCCGGTTGTGGGTCTGGAACTCTGGGCCTGGGTGCTGTCCTTCAGCTCTTCAGCTCAAGGCTAGCGCTCTTCCACTTGAGCCACAGCACCACTTGTGGCTTTTTCTGCTTATGTGGTGTGGAGGAATTGAGCCCAGGGCCTCATGCATGCAAGACAAGGACTCTATCATTGAGCCTCCTTGTATTTAATATGATACCACATATAAAATCTGAACTATACATTTTTCTCTTCCTCTCTCAAGGAAGGTATATGTTTTTAGAGATACAGATTATCTATGTGTATGTAAATATATACTTATATATAAATATGTGTATGTATATGTATGCATATATGTGTATATATATGTTTCATATATATGAGAAAAAGAAACAAAGATGAATGAAGAGATTAGAATTGAAATTATTGGGATTTCCTGTAGTTTTTGTCTTGAGTGTCCTCCAATGGACAATGTGTTGAAATCTTGATCCATACAATGTCAGTACTGGGAGATACAAGTCACATCAAAAGCGAGATTTTTTAGGACAAAATTATGGTCATTGCAGGACCTTGGTAATCCAGCAATTTCCTCTCTCTTCTCTTTTCTCATACCAGGTAAGTAGTTTTTTGCTCAACTGTATATTTCTTCCATGATTGGCTGCTTCTCCAAAGTTCCAAACAATGGTTATAATCAATCATGGACTGCACCTTCCAACCATAAGCCAAAAATGAACCTTTCCAACTTTGTGCTTATATGTTAATTTAATGCAACTTCTTTCTTTTGTTACTATCTTTAGTTGTCATTTCTGTTTATGAATACAATAATTTTCTTCAATGACACCCCTTTCAACATTCTCACCCATTCTTCCCTTACCCATGCCTTCCCTCACTCCTGCATTCTCCCCTCTTTTCTTCTTCATTCATCTATCACTTTCCTCTTGACCCCACCACACATCTTTCAAATACTCACTTCCTGCCATTTTATTTTGCTGATCTTTTACTTTGCCTTTCTAAGGGATTTCACAAGTTGGGTTTTCCCATGGATCTACCATACTTAAGTAAACACATTTGTTTACACTTTCATATTACCTAACATATTTACTTACAAGTTTATAAGATAAATCTATCTTTTGCATATAAGGGAAAGCATGCATATTTTGTCTCTTTGGGCCTGACTTCTTGTCTTGTGCATTTGATACAGTGAAAGAAATTTGATTGAGAGAGGAGTTAAAAGTTGTTTTCCTTTATTCCATTTATTTCAATTGTTTTATTGAAAATTTACTAACTATTCTGAAAACTTAGCCAAGATTTATCTTTACTTAATGGTAAGAATTTACTTCCCCAAAATAGGATGTCAAAATGAAGGGAATCAATTATTTTGGGAATGAAACTTCAATTATTTAAAACAATGCTTTTTGGATTTCAAAACCGGTCATGTTATAGATAACCAGGCTGAACAGGAGCTTTGAAATATTTGCATGTTTATACTCACACCTGGTCCCAAACCGTCTCTAATCATGCACTGCTAGATGCTAACAAATGTTTGTTAGATAAACATATAAACTACAATTGTCTGTATGTTTTCATGTACTGTACTTACAAATTAAATCTAAAGTCTTAAGTGTCTGAGAAATAAAATATATCAAAACATGTTAGAAAATTTCTGGCTAATGTAAAAATGTTAGACTTTAAGGCAGCTATGAATCTTACTATTAATTGGAAATGTATACAGAAGGTTAACTTGTCAGGACATTAATAACATTTGCATGGGATAGACACAGTCTCAAAATGAATAGAATGGCTTGGCAAAGTAGATAAATCTATAGTATTCATGTAGTTAATAACATTTTAAATGTTCACTTAATACATCGGTTTCATCCTTACTTTGCACTTAGCTCTGTGCATCAACTGACATTGATCTAGCCTACTGCTTGTTCTGAAGTAAATATGAATCTGACTTTCTAAGGAATGTAGGTAGTTACTGTCCCATAGCAATGAAGCATAGATTTGGGAATAATTTTCCATTTTCTTTTTTTTTTTTTTTTTTTACTGAATGAGCTCACAGGTGCACACAGATAATAACAGAAAAACGTCCATTAAATATTTACCGATATAAATTTCTAACATAAGAGGATATTAAGAATGTGAATTACCAGATCTAATGTGGCATTATTGATTTTCTAATGAATTAGGACTATTTAAATCAGTTTAAGTATTCCCAAGCATATTCCCTGAGTTCCTGGATCTGCCAGTATCATTGGAGAAATACTCCCAAAGTCTCCTAGAGATTTTCCAATAGACTCCCCATGCCTTGGATCACTGTTCCTCTAGGTATTGTCTGTCTCATCCTTTGATGTCCTTCCGAGTTTATATAAATATCACTTCTAAATATGAAAAATTCATGTTGTCAACACACTTCAAAACTTTTTTCCATCTTTACTCTCCTTTGATATAATTTTAGAAGTGAATTATCTTGGATAGGATAATGACATGCAAATGATTGCTGTAGAAGAATATACTTAATGATCACAGAATTAAGAATATATTATGAAAACTGAGGATGTGAGAAAAAATAGACTTTTAGTTTATATTGCAATATGTGCTGTGATCATATTAATTGAAAATACACTAGAACCTAGTGAAATCCAAAATGTTACTCCAGTTGTCCAGGAGTTCTATATGCATATGACCCTGATTTGAATAAATACACAATGCAGATGTTCTTTGACATAAGATGGAAACATATCTCAGCAAACCCACTGTAAGTGGGTTAAAACACCTTAAGTTGAAAATTCATTGCATTCACTTTCTATGTTTAACATCAGATATTAACCCTCCTCTAAACATGCTCAGAATACTTAGATTAGTTGGGAAAATCATTTAGCACAAAGCCTAAGTTATATTATAGTGTTGAATATTTCAAATTATTTTTCATTAATGTACTTAGAAGAAATAATTGAAAAGACTATGTGACTATGTTTTTTATATAATTGTGGAATAAAAACTAATTAATAAAGGTATGTTACTGATAGAAAACAACCACAGAACCATGTTATTTAATTTTATTTATTAATAAGGAGACTAAATTATTTTTTTACTTTGCTAAGGTTTTTTAATTAAGCATTTAAACTTAATAAAATGATTATTTACAATAAATCATTGATAATTTCAAACAAGTATTTTTTTCCATTATGGTTAATTTATAAGACGAAACAAAAACTTGGGTATGTGTAGTCATTTTAGAAAGCCTTAAAGATTTCTTTTTTTTTTCTTTTTTTTGTCGGTCGTGGGGCTTGAACTCTGGGCCTGAGGGCTCCCTCAGCTCTTCAGCTCAAGGCAAGCGCTCTACCGCGTGAGCTACAACGCTACTTCTGGTTTTGAGTGTTTATTGGAAATAAGAGTTTCACGGATGTTCCTGCCGGGGGTGGCTTTGAACTTCGATCCTCAGATCTCAGTCTCCTGAGTAGCTAGGATTACAGGCATGAGCCACCTGCACCTGGCTAAAAATGTCTTATTGTTGTTGGTACTGGTGCCAGTGACTTGGACACATAAGTTCATATTTGTTATGTATACACTTTACATATGAGCTCTACTCCTGTCTATGAATTTAATTTTACATGATGGTTTCATTTGGTTTAATCTCTGTTGTAAATATGTAGCCCACTTCTAACAAATAAAGTAGTATTGCCAAATAAAAGTTAAATAAAAATTTTTAAAGGCAGTGAAAATAAATGAGTTAACATTTGAGAATATATATAAATGAATAATTATATTTTGAAAATATGTTGATATATAAGCTTATTTTCAAAATTAAGAAACTATAAAATAATTTGAGTATGACAATAGTTCAAATCATGCTATTTTTTGATAAAAGTAATCTTTGTAATCTGGACAAAAACATAATTTTATAAAGAGAATATTTAATTCTAATGTAATTTTAAATATACATGCCTTATAAAATGTGACCTTTTAACAAAATATGCGAATATTGAACTTAATACACAAACATTAAAGAGAAACAATCTCTACATATTTTGTTTATATTATTAGTAATTTATCTTCCTATTGATTTAAACTTTGAATACATGTTTATTAATGTCTTCACAAACATATTCAAATACATATGTACATAAAAGCCATTTAAACTGACTTTTAAAATATACCTTTTCAGAACATGAAATAATTTATTTTTTTTTTGTATTGCTCAGAATTCTACATGGGAACAAGTCAAAAATATATATAATTACAAAAGGGAATGTCTCTGGTTGGCTCACGTGATCAGGGGCTGGCTATTCCACTGGTACCATATACAGGTGGAGCGATGGAGAAACAAGATGTTCAGTGGAAACACCTGAAAGCCTCAGAAAAAGTGGCACCAGCGACACAATCCCAGTCTGTAGCTGCAAACATACAAGCTCTCTGCAGAATTGGTGGTGTGAATCCGTACTCACTGCTAAAGAATTTAATCGCATATCCATGGGCTTTGGTTCCAGGAAGAACAACACATCAGTGAAGATCTGAGCTCCTGGATGCTGGTGAGATCCTTCTCCTTTAATTCTGTCTGGCTCTTCCAACTATTGGATGGGTTTTTCACTAAAGGGCCACAACCCAGCTGTATCTTGGAATAGACTTATAGACATATGCAGAAATATGTGCTACAAATTTTGTAGGCATCTTTCTTCTCAGTCAAGTGGTGAATCAAGATTAGGTACACATTTATCATCTTGTAAGATGACATCCATTTCTTTGAGAAACCTATAGACAAGCATGCTTATTTTGTGTCTATCATTTGTTTATCTAAAAACATTATATTGCATATTGACTGAATATGTATATAAATAAGCCGTTTAAAATGTGTAAAATTTGTTAAATCTTTTAGGAATGATAACATAATGAAGGTAACTAATGTGTTTTATTGTTTCAAATACAACACAAAATTTAAAATGTAAAATGAAATTAAAATGTAGTGGATGCTTTAATATCAACATGGGGTATATTGGGAGACTGTCTCACACAGACACACAATCATACAATAAACCAACAGCAAATGATTTGAAAATCAAAAATTACCATCATAGAAAAACATTTATTTACAACAGGTGCGGGTGGCTCAAGCCTGTAATCCTAGCTATTCTGGAGGCTGAGATCTGAGGATCATGGTCCAAAGTCAGCCCGGGCAGGACACTTCAGGAGACTCTTTTTTTTTTTTTTCAAAATTTTTAATTGTGATTAAGTGATTACATAATTTCCCAAATTTCACAGTATTGTGGGATAGTGATGCTTAGTTAAAGTCATAAACATATTCTAACTTTCATGGGGCAAATTGTCTATCACAGTCTTTAACATTGATGAGTGCTGTGAGCTTTGCAATACAGTTATTTCTTCCACATTGGGTGGTATGTAAATTTCTTTTGTTTTGCATAGCATCAGCTGTTCCCTCTTTTCCACTTGTTCCCTCCCTCCTATGGCTGCCATTGAGTTGCTTAGTTCATTTTGATCAATATTCAATGCAGCTGATGGGTCCTGCTGCTGTATGTTTTTTCCTGATTCCCTCTAGTTATGTGTTGTCTTCCTGGTTTCCCTCCAGTATGCACATGTATACCATATATGCGATCAGCAGCCTGGGGTTATTTAGCAGTGATTTGACCAGATGAGTGGAAGTCGTTTGTTTCTTAAGTCTTGTTAATTTTGTCATATCACCTTACATTTTGGATTTAACATCCATTTATCAAGGAGACTGTGTGCCATTTGTCTTCTTGCTCTTGGCTTACCTCACTCAACAGGATTTCTTCTAGCTCCATCCATTTCCCTGCAAATGCCATTATTTTGTCCTTTCTAATGGCTGCATAATATTCCATTTTATATAGATACCACAATTTTTTGATCCATTCATCTGTGGTAGGATATCTGGGTTGTTTCCATATCCTGGCTATTGTGAACAGTGCTTCAATAAAAATGGTGGTGCATGTGACCTTGCATACTGGTTCCTGTTGTTCAGGATAGATGCCTAGAAGTGATATGACTGGGTCATAAAGAAGGTCAATATGTAGCTTTCTGAGGACCCTCCAGACTGCTTTCCAAAGTGGTGGTATAAGTGTACATTCCCACCAGCAAGGTAATAGGGTTCCTCTTTCTCTGCATTCCCTCCAACATTTGTTGTTGGCTGACTTGAGAATATGGGCCATTCTGACTTGGGTAAGGTGGTATCTCAGGATTGTCTTTATTTGTATTTCCTTCACAAACAAGGACGGTGAACATTTCCTCATGAGTTTATTTGCCATTTTTCTCTCTTCTTCTGAGAAATATCTCTTTAGTTCCCTTGCCAATTTAGTAATTGTTTTGTGAGGTTTGGGAGGGATTAGTTTCTTGAGTTCCCTGTATATACTAGATATTAACCCCTTGTCTGATATATTGCTGGTAACTATTTTTTCCCAGTTAGTTGCTTGTCTTTCTAGCTTGGTTGCTATAGCTTTAGCTGTGCAGAAACTTTATTTTAAGATAGTCCTATTTACTAGTTATTGCAAATAAGGGAAACCATGATAAGTATTCAAATGTTTTTTCTTTCATGCAACTGTTTCTAATATTTTTATAAGATGATTTCTTTGTTGCTTTGTATGTCCCTCCTCCACGATATACCCCTGCTTTCACTGTATTTGATGTTGGTATAATTTGTGAGGGGCAGGGAAAAAACAAATGGTTTAAATAGGGATACAGGTGGACCCATTGCAACAATGAGATGCACAAGTCTTTATGTCAAAAAATGAAGTTTACAACTTTGCCGGGGTTGGGAGGGGGTGAGGGGAGAGATAGGGAGGGATAGGAAGGGAAACAAAGGAGGAGGCAACAATGCTTGATAAGAAATGTACTCATTATCTTGCCAGTGTAATTGTAACTCCTCTGTATGGTATTTTCATAATTAAAAAAGTCCTATTTGCCGATTCTCTCTCCAATTTGTTGTGACCCTAGGACTCTGTTCAGGAAGTTCCTGCCTGTGCCTATAAGTTCAAGTGTCTCTTCTACTCTGTCCTGCAGTAGTTTCAGAGATTCAGGTTTGATGTTAAGGTCTTATTCCATTTTGAGTTGATGTTGGTGCATGCCGATAGGCTGGGGTCCACTTTCAGTTTTCTGCATGTGACCTCCCAGATTTCGTTAGATTCTTTGCCAATCCTCCAGTTGGTAGACCTGTCCTTTGGTGAGAGTGCAGTGTTAAAGTCTCCTAGTATTATAGTATCTGTTTTTTTGTTTTGTTAATCTATTTTATTCTCTAAGTTTGAGAGTGTTTGCTTAACATATTTGGGTGCTCCAATGTTTGCGGAGTATAAGTTGATAATATCCTCCTCTTGGATTGTTCCCCGTGTTAATATGTAGTGTCCTTCCTTGTCTTTTTGTATTGATTTTAATGAAAAGTTTATTTTGCCAGATATCAGAATAGCTCTTCCTGCTTTCTTACTGGGGGCATTTGATTGGTAGATCCTTTTCCAGCCCTTCACTCTGAGTTTGTATGTTTGGCTGAGAGGTGCCTTGGAGAAGGCAACAGATGGATGGGTCATGTTTTTCTTTTTATCTAATCTGCAGTTCTTTTTCTTTTGATTGGTGAATTGAGTCTGTTAATATTTAATGTTATTATAGAGAGATGCATTGTGGTCACTGTCATTCCCTGTTCTCCTAAGGTTTTCTTCTTTCCTTTCCTCCTGTGCTTACTAAGTTAGACTTCCGTTAATACCTGTCTGGTGCGGGTCCCCATTCCTGATTGCTTTCTTCAGGTTATGTTCCCCTTCTTAGTATTCTTTGTAATGCTGGCTTATTGTTTATGAATTCATTTAGTTTTTCTTTACTATTAAAAATGTTCATTTCTTCATAGGATGTGAATGCTAGCTTTGTCAGGTATATCAGTCTGGGCTGGCAGTTATTGGTTCTCAGGGCTCGGCTGGTACTTTCCTAGGCCTTTCTTGCATTCAGTGTCTGTGTGGAGAGATCTGCAATGATTCTAATTTTTTATTCACTGTAGTATAGCTCCTTCTTCATTTTTGCTGTATGCAAGATTATTTCCTTATTATTCAGATCGATCACTTTTACTACAATGTGCCTAGAAGTATTTCTCCTGGGATCCTGCTTGTTAGGTGTTCTATATGCTTCTGTTATGTAGGTAAGATGTTCTTTTTTAAGATGAGGGAAATTTTCATTGATAATCTTGTTGAATAGGTGTTGCATTTCCTTGCTTTGATATTCCTCACCTTTGTCCATTCCAATTATACAAAGGTTAAATTTCTTGGCACTATCTGCTTGCTCTTGGATTTCCCTTTGGCACAATTTAAGTGATTTTTCCATATCTGTGACTTTTTGCTTCAATTGATATATTCTGTCTTCTGTATCTGACACTCCAAATTGCATTTCATTCACTCTATTAACTATGGCTTCCATTGTGGTTTGTATGGAGGAAATGGACTCCTTTATGGACTCGATGTTGGTTCCCAATGTACTCATCTCACCTCTTAGTGAGGTGTGTACTGCCTCTATTATTGCTTGCACCTTCTGTTTGAGACCCTGAATCTCTTTCCATAGTTTGTCCTTGTGTTCTTTAAATTTCTGGTCTACTTCTTGCTTAATTAAAGCAAGAATTACTTGAGTCATTGCCACCAACATCTCTTGGATGTAGCTTTTGTTTTCCATTCTGGCTTTGCTCCCACTGGGACTGTCCCCTGGGTGGCTGGTGACTTTTGGGGTTAGCTTGCTATCCTGGGTGCTGATAAACCTTGCAATCTTTCTCTGTGGTTTTTTGCATGGGGATTCAGGGATTACTGGAGACTAATCTGAAATTTTGTTTCGGTCAATAGGTGTCTGTCTTTGCTTGGTTGCTGTTTCTGGGCTGGAGGAGAAAGTCTGTACCTGGCCCTGTTCTGTTGGGGGCTGACCTCCAGCTGCTGGTCTGACCCACATAGTGCTCTCGGCTCTCTGCTGTAGATCACTGGCAGTTCCCATCTCTAGAAGGACTGCGTGGTCTAGACTGCTCCTGTTTACTCCTCTAGGTGCTCTTGGCAAGATTGGATGTGTTGGATGTACTCTCCCAGTTGCTGGAGTCTGCTATGGGCTCCTGATGGTTTTTGGTGGTGGTGGTGGTGGTGTTTTGTTTTGTTTTGTTTTTTGTTTCTTTTTTTATTTTTATTTTTTGGCTGGTTGTGGGCTTGAACTCTGGGCCTGGGCACTGTCCCTCAGCTCTTCAACTCAAGGCTGGCACCCCACCATTTGAGCCACAGTGCCACTTCTGGCAGTTTCTGGTGCTGTGGGATCAGATCCAGGACCTCATGCACACAAGGCAAGCACTCTACCACTGAGCCACCTTACCAGCCTGTGCTCTGACTATTATCAGGTACAGGTAGCCTGAGTTGTCCAATTCCCAGTCTGAGATATATGGGTCGGGTTCTAGTGGGGTCTGGGCTTTTGGTTCTCTTGCCCTGGACACCCAGGTCTTTTGCTGTCATGGGCATGATTCCCAGGGGGGGCAGGTTTCTGTTTTCCCCCCTCTGCTGAGGCATATGCTCAGCTTCTGACTTCAATAAGGAGGAGTTGGTTGTATTGCTCAGGCACTGGATCCCCAGGCCTGGTCCTGGCTCTTGGTCCCTGGCCTGGGGCATGCCAGTTGGACCTGTGCTGTTGTGTATCCTACCTGGGTTATGCAGCCTGTAGCACACAGTTCAAGTTTCTTTCACTGTTGGCTGATGTGACCCATGGGTGCTGTTCCTGGCTTGGGTGTTTAAGCTCCCTTCCAGGGGTGCTCTTGATCTAGCCTGGCCGGCTGCATGTGCTCCACAGGCTGGTGGAGCTCTTAAACAGTTCCCAGTTTTAGTGGGTCCTGTAGACTAGGTGTTGGGGTAGGGGTCTGAGTCAAGGTCTGGGGGTTCCCAGACCTTGAGGAGGGATACACTGTTCCCTGCGGGGTACTCACTCTGGAGTTAGTTATTGTTTCCGGGTGATGTAGGTTGCTGGTTGCCGCTGCAATCAGAGTTCAGTTGAGATGCTTGTGGACTGGGCCAGATGGTGGCTTTGCATATTTCTCCTCTGTCTCTGCCTCTGTTGCTGTTTGGGTTGGCACTATGGGATGGGCCTCAGGCCTCTGGCCGAAGGGTTGGGGAGGGGTCTCAATGCAGGTTCTGAGCACTGGGGTATCTCTCTGTTTGCACTCTCTTGATCAGCAGCAGTACCTTGCAGGTCTTCTGCTCTGGGGTTCCCACCATGGGACCAAGTAGCTTTGGTGGGATGGAGCTCCTCTGCTCAGAGAGTGAGGGGGGGGGAATGTTTGTGAAGGCTGCCAGCTCAGAGGTTTTTCTGTCACAATCAGGGAGTCCAACACTGGTACCTCAGGTGTCTTCTGCATGGGTGATCTGAAGATGACACCCTGTTTCTCTGGGGACTCTGGCAGCACCGGGCCAGGCTGGCTGTGGCTTGGCACATTGCCAGCAGCCAGTAAAGGTTGAGAGAGGGGTCTTTGTGCTTCTCTGTTCTGAAATTCTTCCTTTTCTTTCTTTCTTTTTTGTTTTTTTCCACCTCCTGTTTTTCTCTGGGTGTGTTTGTTGTTGTTTCTCTGGGTATTTTTGTTGTTGTTGGTCTCTAGGGGAAAGTAAGGTTTGGAACTCTAACCCTTTTTGGTTGGCGAGACCTGTGGCATTTCCCTACGGTCCCATTGCCATCTTGGTCCACCTCCTACATGAGACTCTTGATCTCCAATTAACCACCAGAAAACCGGAAGTGGTGCAGTGGCTCAAGTAGTAGAATGCTCACCTTGAGCTGAAGAGCTGAGGAACAGCACCACAGGGTTCAAGCCCCACGACCGACAAGGAAAAAACAACAACAACAACAAAGAAAAGCTCTTATTTAATAAAATGACTTTGTGGTTATTATTTATAGATTTGTGCAATATAGTATGATCTTTTCTTTCCTAGTATTACTATTATACTTTTCTTATTTATAAACATTTTATTCATCTATTAATATTCATTTATCTATTTATATATTAGTATGTATAATTTATACATTATATCATCTATGTTCTATTTGTGTATGATATATGGAAAGAGTTATTTAAAATATTAAGAATTTTAATTATCTACTTGAATCAATGTAATCAATTTGGAGGAGAAAATTTTAGAGAAACCTATATAGTTAAAAGAGTTACATACTGCTTGGCCAATTTTAAAATTAAAAAAAATCTATAGAATATATTACTTGAAGATATTTTCACTCATTCTTTAGGCCACCCTATGTACATATATATGTATACATATAGAGAGAGGCATATATATACATATAGAGGAATAGTTGGTACCTAGTTTAATAATAGATGCTTTGATTTATCTGGAAATCATCTAATATTCAAATATATATCAATTAATTATTCATACTAACTATATGTCATTATACAATTATAAATATATTTTATATATGATTACATAGACATTATGTATTAATTAACTTTTCTAGTTAGAAGTATAAAGTATGGTGAACTTTGGTTGATAGTATATAATGTAATCAATCTTTTTTATAATTATAGCATCAAAATAATTCATTACTTTGAAACATTTTAAAGGATCTTGCATATAATCTTATTTAGCTAACAATACATTTTAAAATAGTCATATTTAGAAACAATGGTTTTGTTCAAAAATTAATATAAGAATTACATCATGAATAATAAAACTAAAATCTTATATCAATGCAAATACCATTCTATAGCAGGTGAGTAAAATATATTTTGTAAGTTAATGTAAAACAACTTTGTTATGAGTTACCAGAAAAATAATACAAACTGTTTTGATTTATTTGAATATTTTTAATCATGTCAAAAATATTTAATTCTTAAGTATATGGTAACAACATTGGACAAACAATATTGTTAGTGACAAAATGGCAGAATTTCACTAGGCATAGGGATTCCAAATAGCCCTGAAAGAGAGGTCTACATTCTTTGGATCAAAATATACAGAATTGAGAAAATATTTCAGAGAAATACAGGTAGGTCTTTGCTTGTTTGTTTGTTTTTCCTGGACATATGTAATGTTTGTGTCTTGAAAGATCATGAACCAATGGCTCAAGGAGTGCCAGAAAAGCACCATTTTACCTCAAAGGTCTTCATTTATGTAGGCTGCTTAACTAGATCTTCATTTTACATTTATAATACTGCAGATAAAGCTATCGAAAATCACTAGCAAGAGAAACATTAATAGATAAAATAAAACGGAAACAATTTTTGCTGAAAATATTTTTTACAAAAGGGGAGAAAACAGAAGCATAAGATTTTAGACACTCAATTTTAAATTGGGCATTACAAGGAGAAGGCAAAGCTTAGTTAGATATTTTGACAAAATAGTTTAGGATTGGGAGTATATTGGACAGCGTTTGAGAATGTTTTGTGAGAAAACTAATAGTTTTGAAAATATTTTACTTGGCTCACAGTTTCTTTTGGAGCAAATTTTAGAAGTACCCTATTACCTCTGGAAAATGGCATAGCAATTTAACTTGTCCTTTATTTTATTTAATATAACTGTGGCTCTTAGGAGAGGAACACAAAAGCTCTATGCCTAGGTATATCTGATCATATAATATTTACAAAAAACATACTCCAGGAAATGAAAATGAGAATTTTTTTCTTTGTTTAAAAAAGGCAAGTATGGGAGGTTGTGTCTACTTCCAAAATTATTTTACATGAGGACAGATAAAGGTAATTTTCCACAATGTAGGGACATAAATTACAAAATGTTGCTTTTTACAAATTTTGACAGGGATGGGGAGGGGATTTGGTGGTGGTACTAAGATTTGAACTCAGAACCTTGTAGTTGCTGAGTAAACACTCTACTGAAAGCCACACTTCCAGCTAGTTTTTGTGCAGGTTATTCTTGAGATAGGGTCTCACTTGCTTTTCGGGATACATACCCAAACTGTGATGCATCTATTTTAAGAGTCCCATTGTAGCTAGGAGATTTTAAAAAATGGTTTTGTAAATGTTTCTTAATGGACTAGCCTCAGACGGCATTCCTCTCGATCTCAGCCTCCCAAGTATCTAGTATTATAGCTATGAGGCATCAGTGCCCAACTTCATAATGTTAACTAAGCATCATTTTTTTATGTCTCTTGGTATATGGATCTCCACTATCTGATTTTATCTCTTCCATAGTAATAAGGAACCTATTCATATAAGATTTTGGGATACTGAAAATGGCAATTTTTTTGCATATTGAATAGTCAGTTGTAAAACTTTGTTGACAGAAGAGACCGCTCACAAGAAAACAATACAAGTCAAGTTTGTGGGAAATCTTTATATTAATGAGAAATCACAGTGAGTACCTCAGCCACGCTGTCTTAGAGATTACTGGCATGAGAAATCTGGACCAACTTGATGTGTGGGATCCTTCATGACTGAGCCAGAAGATCTGTTTTACTAATTCATTCTTAGTTGAAAGTCTGATTAAAATGGAGGGGAACAGAGAGTCATCTACCAAATATTAACAATTTTCTGATTTATGTTGAAGTTATCACTGGCTCCCATTTCTGTTGTCAAATATTTTATGATTCTTATTTGCTCTGTATGTAGTCTTTCATAATGAAATAGATATATTCTGTGATGTTGCTTTCTGGTCCGTTTCTTTACAAGAATCCCTATACGTGCACACGTGCACACACACACACACACACACACACACACACACACACACACACACATACACTTTGATTTTCCTTTACCTCAAGTTTAGTTTCTTAAAAGAATCAGTGTATATAAAAATCACAAAAGCTTTCCCCACCCAGAATGGAGTAGCACAAAGTCCAGGGAACTATTTTTCCTGAAGATAGGGAAGGAGGATGGGAAGGGATGGAAAGGGTAAACAAAGGAGGAGGCCACAATGCTCGATAAGAAATGTACTCACTATCCTGCCCATGTAATTGTAACCCCTCTGTACAGTATTTTCACAATAAAAAATGCTGGACTAGAAAATAAATAAATAAATGTACAGGCACAGTATATGGATGTTTGTATCCAGACTGTTTCAAGTGAGCAATGAGACCTGATCTTGATCACCATTTTTATCCTTGATTGTTTCACTATTTGTACACAGTTCTATTTTCCCTATTATTGACCATTTTTAATTTTTTAAATTAATTTAAATTTATAGTCAAAGTGATGTACAGAGGGGTTACAGTTACATACATAAGGTAGTAAGTACATTTCCTGTGAAAATAGTGGTTATGACAATGATGAAATAGTTAAGAGAAAAAGACTTATTTTTACTGATGCTGTAGGTTTAAATGTGACAAATGGAATACTTCCCTTTCAACACGATACATTCATCTATTTTGCTTATTTTTCATCACATAACTTAAACCTCATGCTTATGTTGAACTCAATAATTACTAGCTTAATTTTGAAAATGTTTCAGATATCTAAGTAGTATAAAATGTGTGCATCAGGTTTTGTTTATGTATAAATGTATCTATAGATCAAACATGCCCATTAATTCTGGTGAGCACACAGCCCACTGAGAAAGCCACAGAAGGAGATAACATAAGGGCTGGCAAGCATTTAATATGTACACGGTGTAAGTCCAACTTTTTTCTACTATTTAAAAATGTTCAGAATTTAAATCCCTAGATACTGGCAAATTACTTCACAGGAAAAAAATAAAAATGAATATTTTTTCTGGCCTAGAATTCATCTTTGAAACAACTTGCAAAAATATTTAAACTGCTGTATTTTATATTCCCATGTGAGTCTTTTGAACTGCAGGTCTGAGAACAAATGATTCTTAATATTTCAACATGCAGTTTATAACTTTCCAAGAGAAATTCTTTCTAGTATTGGTAGATGCTTTGATGAGTTGCTCAATAGCTCAGTCATTTATTTTATGTAAATTATTCTGCAAAACCTTGAAGAGTTTAATCAGATTCTAGTGTCAAATTCTAAGAGGAGGGTGAGAATGCAGTCAAAATATTCAATGCTATTCTAAAATGATAGTCTAACTGATATTCTACAAAGAGGTTGAGAATCCAGTAACTAATTTCAAATCTTAAAAAGGGGGTGAGCAGTCATAATATTCAATGCAAATGCATATTCTATGAAATTAGGAAAACTGAGGAGATGAGTTGGGTTGGGAGAGATGAGGGAGAATTATGATAGGGTGACATCATCAATATGTATTGCACTTATCAACTTATTAGCTGAATTGTAACTTCTTTACATAGCTACTTAAAATTAAAAAATATAAGTTAAAAATCTGAAAAATTGTAATACAGAAGCTTCAGGTTGTTTTCACATGTCTAAATAACCAATTTGAAGGGTCAGTGGCTTTTTGAGTATAATTGTCCTAAGTATTTTTATTCTGTCTTCAGAAAATAGCTGTTGTGCACAGGTAGCAGCTCATCTTTAAGTGCAAAATGAATTTTATTTGCACCTATGATTGAAAGTCTTGATTTCTTGCCTGTTTATATTTGGTGCTCCATATACCTTGGTAAAGAAAGAAAATTCTTTGGTTTGTGATCCACATGATAGAATACAAAATGGAATGTAATGCATTACCATTATAAATAATTACTAATTTTAAGTATCCTTAAATAATAAATATATGAGATATAAACAAAAGATAAACCTACTGCATAGATAAAAGCACCATTGACATAGTACATTTGATATAGAAAACATATCATGTAATTATACAGATGTGTACTTATATAAATTCTAAGTATGTAGATTTAATCTGGACATCGATGCCAGGCTTGCTTAAAGTAGGCAATATTTATGTGGTCTTAATCTGTTGGCAAATTTTTGAAGATTTTGTGAATTAACTCAAATTCAATCAAATGAAAATGTTTTTCAAAATAAGATATATAAGTAATATTTGATACCACATGTTATTTTTATGTCTTATTCTATAGTTAGGGTTTAATTTGAAATCTGAATAGCTGATAAGTCATTGACAGTACATGTTGACATTTTTAATTTTAAATGTAAATTCCAAGTAAAGGATCTTCCTAGAGATGTCATGTATGCTCTGGTTCTATATGCTTAGGAACAAGATGAAATGCCTTATAAGATACATCAAAATCACAAGGCAATTATCACATATAAACAACAAAAAGTCATGTGTGTAAATGATAAGAGAAACTATTTTATTTTAAATTCATTTGTAAAAGTAGAATTATTTTATCATTTTAATAAATACAGATGAATTGTAAACCAACATTATCTAATATTGATGACTAGTCACATAAAGTATTGATACCCTACTTAAATATGGAATCTAAGAATTAAAAAATGAAGTAATTTATTCAATATTACAAAGCAGGTAACATGAAGGGATAAGCTTTTTTTGTGTGTGCTAATTCAGTATCCTAATTCTGTCAAATAAAATGCTGCTTGATAAGCAGAATTTCATAATGTTTGTAGATTTATGTTTTGCCAAATCACTGATCACACAGAGAAAAGTGAACCTAGACAACTGTGGGATATAATTTAAGGTAAAACCTCTAATTGAAAAGAGAGGAAAATAAATAAAATATCCTACTTAACCAACCAAATGAAATGATACTGACTCTATAAGAAATATTATACATATTTTAAAAGAATCAATTAAACATTGTCTATTTGTTATTTAACTCCAGATACCAAAAGTAGAACATACTTTCTAACAGGCTAGTGTAAAAGAATACAAATAGCATCACTGAATTTAGCATGAGTTCAGTATGCCCAGAATTACAGATTTGTAATGCAAATCTTTTAGTGTATTGTGAGTTCACTGTGTAATTAGTGTTGAGTATTTGTGAATATACCATATACATTAGGTCAGAATTCTACTAAAATTGTCATCTTTATATGTCACAAATTACTGTGAATTTGGAATAAATCCTGTGGATTAGAGCATATGAGATTTATGGCTTCAGTTTCCAAAGCTTGTCTCCTATTTAATTTTAACTAGAATTTATTTTCCAGAAGACTTTAGTTTTACAGTAAAGGCTAGAATGAAAAAATCAACCTTTTCTATTCAACTCTCCATAACACATGCATATGATCTACAGTTATTACCCTCTAGAAAATGACTTATATATGTTATAGCTCATGACTTAACACTAACGTATAATTATCACCAAATACAACAGCATTCAATGCTTGATATCTGGTGGGATTTACATATATAGATATAGATAGATACACATACACATTATATACATATATATTAATTATGTATATAAATGGCTTTTTACAAAATTGTTTGATCCCTGTGCATAAATTATCTTTCACTCTAGAATCCCATTAAAATTTTATTATTCCCACAAACATCATTTCTTGAATATGACATATTAGAATCATACAGCATATATTCTTTTCAGATTTGCATCTTCCACTTAGCAATATCTTCAACCATTGTTCCCTCCTTTCAGTGCAGAATAATATAGCTTTGTCTGGATGTAGCACAACTTAACTATGAATGGATGAATATATTGTTGCAAAAGCTAGGTATCAGTTTTTTTGTAGTATTTTGGCTCTTTTACACTGTAGAACTCTATTAGTTCTTTTATGAAATGCAACACAACGCTAAATAAAAATGTTAAGGAAAAATAACATCTGCCTTGGATCATGAGATACCATAGTGAAAATGATTTCTCAAGTGCCAGAAATTATAAGATAATATGCACATGGTCCCTAAGTATTACATACTTCAAACAAAGAAAAAAAAAGTTTATTTCCCTACAAATTTCCACATATGGTTCATAATTCTCACTGTGACCTCTTATCTTCACTCTGTATTTTCTTCTGTAAAACATGAAAATTTCATCTTTAAACACCTTCTAAACTACTTCCTAGATTTCAACATAGATCAAGATTTCCCACAAAGAAGTATTATGTAAATAATTCAAAAAAGAATGTAAACCTTAGTTTATTACTATTAAAGAATAATAATAAATCTGCTATGTTACACAAGCTTGCATGCTGAGAATCGCAATATTATTGTGGGGGAATATTACATTAGTTCTTAATGCAGCTTGTTTCTTACTGACTAAGCCTTGGGTATTTACACTAGCTGTATTCCAAGTACATCAGATGAATAAGTGAGTAAAAATAAAATAGAAAATATGAAATAGAAACAAATGTACAGGATTTAAATAAACATTTTCACTGTGTTTTCATTGCCTTTTCTTTAATGTGTATATATTATACTATAGTTGTCCAAATTATCTTCTATTAATTACTAAAGTAAATGTT
Source organism: Dipodomys ordii (assembly GCF_000151885.1). Lineage (NCBI taxonomy): Eukaryota > Metazoa > Chordata > Mammalia > Rodentia > Heteromyidae > Dipodomys > Dipodomys ordii. The sequence continues at coordinate 12,267,522 of NW_012267232.1, forward strand.
TCTGGAGGAGAGAGGTGAGGAATCTCTCAGTATTGCCATATATAAAATCATGGTTCTATTCAAACTGAATGTAGGCTTTTATTATATTTCAACTTTTCAGTTTAAGAAAAAGGTTACAAAGGCTTTGTCTGTGATAACAAGGCATTATGAAGGAGAAAAATATTTCTTTCTAGAGTGCAAATGCTATATAATTCTACCTGAAACATGGCCTTTCTCCTTGATGAATCACCAAAGGAATTCATAGAATAAATGGCCTTGTACCATTTTATCATCAGGATATCAAAAGGATATTTATTGAGCTCAGACAACTGTACTTAAATGATGAATTCTACAGATGTTCATTTAGCAACTTCTATGTGCAGCTTTCACTGTAATTTGGCTTAGGAGAAAGAAAATGAAATGAGCTAAATACTTACATCAATACCAAATTCTCATGTTGATTCCTGCTCCACAAATTGATGGCATTAGGAGATGGAGCCATTGTGGAGTGGGTGAACGGCCTTAGGTATCTCTATAAAAGAGCCCCCAGGGAGTTCCCTCCACTGCCCCTTTCTGCCCTGAGAAGTTGCAGTAAGGAAACTTCCATGCCAGGGGCACTCCACAGACACTAAATTTGATGGCAGTTTGGTCTTGGCCCTTCCAGACTGGAGATTTGAGAAATAAATGTCTGATTTTTGTATGGAACCCAGTTTATAACACTTGGATTTAGTCTTCAAGTCTAAGAAAAACAATATTTTCAAAAGTTTGGACTTATGTATGTGATGATTTCTCTGGTTTCATTCTCTTAATTCCATTGTGTTTATCTTTCTGAAAAAAAAAAACAACCAGCAAAACTTCAAAGGCCAAACTCTTTAGTGCAAATGTACTTCTTTTTGCTTTGTTCTTTATGTATACAACCCATAATATGAGAAAACTGGGAATTTGCCATTCCCAATTCATTTTAGGTATCCTGAGATCAGCCTCCTCTTGTGAGTGCAGTTCAAATGAATTAGTTTATAGGAAGGATGCTCCAATTTCTGTGGTTCACAATAATTGGACTTTCTTCTTTCTTTTCTTTATTTTTCCACTGGAGAGAACCTGATTTTTTTTGTTTTTCCTTTCATTTACTGATTTTTTCACATCTACCCCCTACCACCAAGTGAAAAGTAAAAAAAAAAAAAAAACAGCAATAAAAAACTGTTTCTTTTTGTTTTATTTAATACATTAGTTTATTCCTGTAAAAAAGTAAAACCTTCAAAAGTGAGGTTTTGTTGAATGGTTTTATCATCACAAAAATACATTTAGAAAACCTGACATGAAAGGAGGCATTGTGACAAACTTTCTGTTTTAATCCTATTAAATTATCTGTTTAAGTTTTCTTATAATGGACTAGATTTCTCATTAAAACATTATATGAATATGTTTTAAGATGGTCATACTCATATATAAAACTGCATTAACAAAAAGCAGTAAATGCGCCTAAATTAAGACACAGCCTAAGCTGGTAGTATTATACTGGGTATTAATTTATGAATCTTGAAGATGTAAGAAAAGACACAATTTAAGAAAAGTGTTTCAAATATCAAATATGTATGAGATTCAACATGATCACATTAATTCCATATATATTTTAATCCATGCCTGAAAAGCTCCCGTTGATTCTTTGAGGTAGAAATAGATGCAGAAAAATTAGAATTCTGATTGGCTGGATTTGCTTGAAACAAATTTAAACAAGCCTTTATCCTAATAAAATATACAAATGAATTGTCTTTTCACCTAGGGAGTCCTGATTGAGAAGATATTACTAAATAAGGAAAAACCAAGCTTGGTGGAGTTTCTTAGTTGCCAGGAACAGATAAGTTGAATCATAGAATTAGGTATTATAATCAAATGTTTATTTGTCCTAAATATCTGCATGAATGGTGAATTTGGAGGAAAGTGTGTTGCAAGCAAATACTGAAATATCTTATTCTATAAGCTATAAAAATGATCAAAGTTTGCTTTCAGGCTTGCACAACAAATGGAAAGGTAAAAGCTTCCTTATACAGTAGTCTGGCTCTTGAAGGTAAACATGATCAAATATTCAGTGGTGGGCTTCATGGTGTGGCTAGAAGCAGGTACCACAGAAATGCTGATTCTGGGAAGTATTCTTTCATATTGCAAGGAACAGTGAAGAAACAGCTTCTGTTGGGGTGATTTCAGAAACTGATAAATTTAATTATCAAAAAGTGAAAGGGCTCTGAGTAATTATTATCCAATGACAGAAATTGGAAATCCCCTAAGTGTACAAAGTTCTAAATTTGATTATTCAAGAATATTATCAATTTTCAGTATTTTACTTACAGAAGAATGAATTAAAGATTAACCAAGCAGAAGAACTTAATTTTAATGAATGCCCTTTGATTTTTCTACAGATTTATACAAGCAAAATATGTAAATTTTGATGAAAAGTGTGTTTTCGGATTGGAAAATTGTTCTTCTTGAGAATTTGGGGTGTGGCTCAGTGGAAAGGTACTTGCTAATATTTGTAAAGCCCTGTTTGCCATTATCAGCAACTGCAAAATTTTAAAAGAACAAAGGGTAGAAATTACAAGAAAGCAAAATGAGAAGAAAGAAAAGACAAGGAAAGAAAAATAGAAAGAAGGAAAACCAAGATAAATTAAAATTGCTTCAAAGAGCCAAGATCTAAATATATAACCCAGGGAGTAAAGGTCAAGATTTAAACACATTGGCGCTTTCAATACCTTCATTCATTTCACACTATCTTTAATCACTATGTATTTATTTATGCCAACCATCCATCAGACTACATCTAGAATATGCAACTAAGTTGACTCATGTTGGATTCCTACATAGTTTTGAAATGTGAGTTGCATGATTAAAGGTAAACTTTTATTTGATGTACTTTTATTTCCAGGACTGAGAAAAGGGCTAGAGACTGAATTCACTCTTGAGTTGTCGTCGGACTTGAACTCTGTGCTTGGGTACTGTCCCTCAGCTTTCTACTCAAAGTGAGTGCTCTACCACTTGAGCCACAGCGCCACTTCCAGTTTTCTGGTGGTTTTTATTTGAGATAAGAGTCTCAAGGACTTTCCTTCCCAGGCTGGCTTTGAACTGTGATCCTCCAATCTCAGCCTCCCTGAATAGCTAGGATTGCAGGCATGAGCCATAGGCAAAAGTCTAATAAAATTTTACTTACCTGAATATCAGTGAGTTTTTTATTTTTTATTTTTTGTAATCACAGTATTCTGCACATGTCTGAGATCCTCACAGACTATATTCTTTTGTGTCTTTTCCTTCATCTGGTATTGATTAGTATACTTAGCAATAAAACTTTTATTACAAGTATGATAATTCCCTAATTTTAAATTCATCTAGAAGTTTCCAATTAAAGAATTATATTCATAAATATATAGACAGTTACTCAGTGTGCAAGTGATCTTGGAATCCTGCAACTTACAATTGGGGTCTTGTGAGGACTGAATCTAATTTATGAAGTCTGAGTTACCTGGGTTATTTGGGCTAGCATTGAGTTGCCATTAGGCAGTCTGCAAATGGCTAGTAATGTCCTTTGCCACCTAGTGCTTATACCTAGTGTAGTTTCTATCCATATTACAATGCTGCTGTATTACACTGGACCCATGGGATACGGTGGATATGTTGCTTTCTCTCTCTCTCCCTTTCTCTCCTCTCTTTTCTCTCTCTCTTTCCTCCCTGTCTCTCTCTCTCCGACTTTCTTTCTCACATTTTCACTGTCTTTCTGTCTTTTTCTCCTTATATATTTTCAAAGACATTTATACAAGAGGAAGACACTTTTTGTTCATCCGATCATAGCTATAGCTGTCTCATAAGTAGCCATTATGAAAGATGACACATTGTCCATTATTTTCTGAGGGTTAACAATATTTTCACTTCATAGATTCCCTAATTGATTTCAAATGTATTAAGGCAAATGATAAAAAGTTCTAAAATGTTTTATAAATAAATATTTTATAAAGACTGTGATCTTTTCAGAGACAAGTCTATTTTTCACATTTATCATTATTTGCTGTAAAAGGACATTTTATTTTGATATGTTCATCTATGCATACAATGTCATTTGACTAGTCTATAAACATTAAAACTTTGAGATATAATTGCATGAAGCAATAAATAAAAATCAGCGTATCGTTGAGGCAAACACAATTCTGGGCAAAATTATGGAAACTATTAGTGGCATAATTAATAGTGTGTTAAGAGACTATAACAGGCAAAGTAGAAGGGGGTCTCAAATGAACATGTGGAACTGGCACAACAAAAGACACGCATTTTACAACATTTCTTCAAGTAACTATACATTGCATATAAACACATGGAGGCATGTTCAAAATTATTATTAAGAAAATGCAAAAACTCCACATTAAGCCATCATTTATATATAGATAATAATATCCGTAATGAAAAAGATACTGTTAGAACACAAAATATTGCCAAGAAAATATTTGATCACTAATACATGGCTGGAGGAAATATAAAATGTTACAACAACAGAGAAAACTAGTTTGAGAGATTCTTTTTTCTAACTTGAACAGGCACTTATCCCAGCGATGTGAAAACTCATGTCCGTCATCAAACTCATATACCAAGGTTGATAGCAGCTCTATTTGGCATGGTCATACATGAAGTCAAAGTGTGGCACATGTTTATCATTAAATAGTTCTCAACAACAAGGGAAGAGATCTGGGCACGAGTGGCCCATGTTTGTAATCTTAGTTACTCAGGAGGCTTAGATCTGAAGATCACAGTCCACTGCCAGCTTAGGCAGGAGAGTCAATGTGACTCTTGTCTTCAATTAACTACCAAAAAGCTGGAAGTGGAGTTGTGGCTCAGGTGGCAGAACACTAGCCTACCAGGAACAGTGTCCAGGCCCTGAGTTCAAGCCTCAGGACAGGTGCACATGAGTACATGCACACACACACACACACACACACACACACACACAAATAAAAAGCATGACATTTTTCTTATGCTTACAAGCTACTCTAATACTTAAGTACACAAATACCCTGATCTAAATTGTGAAAAGATTTTGAACAGTCAGTTTGTCAAAGCAGGCAAGTAAATATGTGAAAAGACATTCACATTTATATGTCAGGGGACACCTGCAAAATATACAACAATGATATATGACTACAATGATTAAACTCCTTAAGACTGACAACTCCACTAGGCTAAAGATGATCTGAAGCTAGGAGAAAATCTCATTTTCTGTGGGAATGTAAAATGGTGTAATCAGATTGAAATAAAGTTTGATCATTTCAGATAAAATTGGACATACCATTACCATAAGAATCAGGCATCCAGCTTCTTCATATAGATTTTAAGGAACTAAAACCTTGCATCAACATATAGTCCTGAAATTAGGCAGAATTTTCCTTACACTGTCTTTGTACATCTTGAAGTAGAAATTCATTTGATATATGTCTTAACTATAATTCTGGCCTTCTTAAACTGGCAGAATATATCAGTGTCAAAATCTTATTTATATAAAGAAATGAAATATCTACATATTTTATACATATAAACATACAAGTCCATAATTCATGGCAAAAGATATTCACACTTTTCCTGCTAAAGAATTTTATTATTTAAGGAAGTTAATACCTTAGGTGGATAAATATTTTTTTAAAAGCTTAAGGCAGGGTTTTGTAATTATGCATAATCATGTGTCTGAGTCATTTCATTTAGAATTCTAGGCCTATTGATTTACAGTTTTTCCATTTGGACTCTCAATACTGGACTGATTTACACCTTGAGTTACAGTCTACAGTCCTGTGATCACAAGTCACTAATTGAAATGGGAGCAATGTCTCTAAGTCAGTTTATTTACAACATGGCTTATCCAGTAGCATAGTCTATAGAATAACCTAATAAAAGTGAATACACTAAACATATACCATTTGTAAGTTTATTACCTACACATATATATATTTTTTATATTTCACTGAAGTATCATTCTATCTTCTTGGCAAAATAAATAAATTAAACTTGAAATTAAAATGAACAGACAATTATGATTATATTTCTGTCTTAATATAATTTATAAAGCTTGAGACTTGTTTTCTTTTTCAAACTAAATAATTGAGTAGGAGACACACTATAAATAATTTATTTAGAAAATACACATGTAGGGTTGGGAAGTTGGCTCAGTGGTAGAGTGCTTGCCTTGCATGCATGAGGCCCTGGGTTCAATTCCTCAGCACCACTTAAGCAAAAAAAGCTGGGAGTGGCATTGTGGCTCAAATGGTAGCACACTAGCCTTGAGCAGAAGAGCAGAGAGACAGAGCCCAGGCTCAGAGTTCAGACTCTACGACTGACCAAAAGAAAGAAAGAAAGATAGAGAGAAAGAGAGAAAGAAAGAAAGAAAGAAAGAGAGAGAGAGAGGGAAGGAGGAAGGGAGGAAGGAAGAAAGAAAGAAAGGAAAGAAAGAAAATGTGCATGTAAAAATGTAAATAATACTCAGGAAAATGTTAGAAGTTTACAAATCCTATTGTTTTACATTAAAATCTTCTATGACTTTTTAGACCAGTGAATGTACCTTAGATGTTATTTAAGTTGACAATTTTTAATATTTTCCCAATTATTAAGGAACAAAGTCTATAAAGGAATCAATCTTTCTATCCAGAAAAGAATAATGGCTATATTTTAATATTATATTGATATTTTTACAGAAGAAGAAAAAGTGAGTTTCATTTTATAAATAGACAACCCTATAAAAAAAAGTAAGAGATTTCTAGTTTTCCTAATATTGGAGGCATCTTTCTTTTGGCTAAATTTCTCAAGCTCTTCTGTAAACCGAAATATTCTTCTTTGGATAAAAGTTATTCAATACGATCTCCAGAAGCAATCTAGAAATAGAAGTGTTCTAATTCAATGCTACAAGAATAACCACCATCTTTCATATGCATTCTGTGTTAATCTTAATGTCATCTGTAACTTTTTTGAGAGTAGAAATGTCACCATAATTTGTTCTCATTAAGCTCTTACCTGCAATCCAGCATTATCTCTGACTGATGCTTGTTTGTGTCATGAAGGTTACTGTAGCTAGATGTATCCCTGTGGCAAAGGAATAATCATATTGATTTTTCTCTACTGCAGCAAATATTCTTGTGTCTAGCTGCTAAGTTTGGCCAAAAAATAAATTAACTAAACTACAACTATTAGATCTTCTATTGACACAAGATTTCAAGTGGCTCCAAATCATGTGCTGCCAGGTCATTTCAGACAGCATAGTCGCCATGAGTGGGATGCATTGACAGTGTTTGCAGTTCTGCAAGCTTGCCACTAACTCATTATTCTAGGCTGTTTTTTGTGCCAACTATTTTTATAGGTGTCAACAGAAAACACTGAGGAGTGAATTGTTTTATATATCAAGATACAAGCACTATGTTTGCTTCTCTGTTAAAAGAATGAGTAAAGCTATTATGAAAATTATATGTTTTAATTTCACATAGTAAATTGAAATGTTTTTAGGGCAGTACAAAAATGATAACTTCTAAAAAAGGAATGCCTTTTAAACAATGCTTTCAATAATTCTTACTCTAGCCATTGAAGGAAGCATTTTATATGTTGATTCTATATGATTCATTTGACTTTTTTGTATTACAAGTATTTTGTTCAAAATTAGAGTAGATACAATTAGCTGATTGCCTACGGGTATAAATTATAGAGTAATTTAGGACTTCCTACAGTTTGGTATTTTATTTATCTCTATTTAAAAGAAACCATTTTATATAAAAGACTATCCATTTTTCAACAAACCATACAATATAACAATACAGAATTATAACAAGCAATAGAAAGTAGTAATACTCTGAAACCATCCAAAGAGGCATACACTTGAAGTTTTATTTATTCTTTCACTCATTCATTGCCAAGCTGAAACTTTATATCAGAGCACACAGGAACCTATGGGAGGTGAGAAAGTCATCAGGATGCGATATCTATTTGGGTCTATTTTGTTTTGCCTATTTTGATTAACTTGTTGTTTTGCACAAAAGCTAATGGGATAAAATGCAAAGTGTGTTACAATTTTCAAGATGCAAAACATAGATTGCAGCAAAATTCTGAACTGAAAATAAAAATGAGTCAAATGAATAGAATTAGAGAAAAAATCAACTGTAATATGATGGAAAAGGAATACAAAATCATAAGGAAAAAATGTATGGATCAATTTGCAATAAAGTTTAACCAAATGTAATTATTTTGGTTTACCTTCAAAATGAAGGGGATGATTGTAATCTCCTTAATTTAGAATTCTAATACTTTGTAGGGAATTCATAAGAATCAAATTATGTTCAGAGATCATACATAATGCAGTATATTTTTCTCAAATAGAGATAATGTCGAAGTGTTTTGAGGCTAGTGCTACTTACATATCTGAGTAGAGAGGAAGAGTATTTCAGTTTGAAACTTTATGAGGTGACCTATATTTCTAAAAATTTTGAAAAAATATTTATAAAATTTTAATGTTGTCATTAGTTTTCTATTCCAAAGGAAATTTGTCAGGATATTTCCTGTGACAACTTCCAATAACATGGCCATGTGAACAGACTTCGTCTTTTCTTACCTGTGCATTATTAAACTTACCACTTCAGTAATTAGAATTTGTAAATAGCATGCATGTGTAAAACTGCATAGTTACTTCTGGCAGCAAAGTCAGGTTATGGGAGAAGCCAATGAAGTGTTTGACTCCATAGCTAAATTGAAGAGTATTGGCAATCACTTGCTGCATTCAAGCATTAAAACTGTTTTTGCTTCAGCTCCCTAGATAATCAAAATCAAGCTGCTGAAAATTTTGTCTAAATGGTCCAAACAGTTCCTTGACTCTTTGACTGAATTTGACTGTACAAATATAAATTATGAATACTTAGTGTCACCATTTATAGTGAAACAATAGAATCTCCTACTGTCTATACTCACACAACCAGGGCAATAATGAATTAAGCAAAAGTGAATAATTTTCAAACTTGGTTTTTAATTAATCAAGCAATCTTTCTGTTCTCAGCTTCGGTCATTTGCTGAAATTTCTTTTATTTCTGTCCTCTTTATTTTACACATACACACTCACATACACACATATGCATGTATAGGTAAGTGTTCAAGAGTTATCTAATTAAACTCATATGTAGTTTTGAATTTTATTTTATTTATATGTATATCAAAGCAAAAAAATAAATTTTATTAACGAATTGCCTAAAAAATCAGAAAATGTTAGAGAATTTTGGGCTGCTAAAATGCAAGAAAAACCTTGCTTATAAAGGGTATTACATTGTGTTTAAACTTCAGTAAGGCATTCTTTATTTAAAACAAAAATATATTTTATACCCAAAGAGTGAGTGGTTAGGAAAAGAAATGCTGACATAGTCATAGAGGAAATAAGAAGCTTGTTAATGAAATGTATGTACCTTCCCATGTGCTCAATAGATTAGCATTAAATTCACTTATGTAGAAAAGAAATGTAACAAGAGTTTGAAGAATACACAGACAACAAGGACAATTAGATTAAAGAAGAGAGAAAAGAGTGACTAAAAAACCTATTATAAACGATGTTTGGAAGAGTTTACACTTAAAATAAAACAATTGCAATTGATATAGAATGCAAATAAGTATTTCCTAGGGATAATAGGAATTGTAACATACTGGTAATCAGAGTTCAAATGTAGCAAGTATACGGATGCAAGCAGATGCTGGCAGAATTGTAGCTCTTGGATCAGGAGAAAATAATATGGAAGCAAATTGTAAATACATGTTTACTGAGGATCACCACATCATAATTATTCCGACATTGTATCCATAATCCTTTTCTTCAAAACTTGATAAGGATATATAGATAGATAGATAGATAGAATTAAATGAATGAGAGTAAACATTATATTGTTCAATAGGTACTATTCTGTTCCTTTTCAGATGCTACATCTCATACATGAATAATAAGTGGATGCATTTAAATATTTAAAATATTTAAATGTTGAATAAAAGCCTCCAAAGCAAATTACCACCAGTCAAAATCTTAAATATATAAAACAGATAAGAGAATATGAAAGAAATATTCATTACAACTTATCTTTATATAATTTTCTACATTATGATTAATGTATTCGCTGAGGTCTTGGTTTCTGAAAACTATGAGTGAAAATTATTAGAAAGCTCAATATCATATTTAGATTGTTTTCCATCTAATTACACAAATTTTTAAACATACAGGGCTCACATAAATTGAACAATCTAATAACTTTATATGATAATTTTTTTAAAAAGGTATTACATATAATGATCTAAGTATTGATATATCAAATCCAACCCAGCAGGAAAGTCCTTGATACTCTTATCTCCAATTAACCAACAGAAAACAAGGAATGGCAATGTGGCTCAAAGTGGTAGAGCTCCAGCCTTGAGCTGAAGAGCTCAGGGACAATGCCCAGGCCCAGAGTTCAAGCTCCACGACTAACCAAAAAAAAAAAAGATGAATGAATGATAATGTATAACTTTATACTCTTCATAATTCATAACTTAAGTATGAAATTAACAATTATGTATTGGTGATATCTATGTGAACTTTATGTATAATTGAAAAACATAATTATTTTCTTTTAATATTTATAGAAATTTATTTCATATCTTTCTATAAATGTATATACATTTTCAAAAGCAAGAATTTTGAGAAATTGAAATTTCAAAAATAAGAAAACTCTTGTCACTGAAAAATATATTTGTCTTTGTATCTCTTGAATCCAACACATAATGATAAATAATATTTATGGAATATCTGAAATATTGAAAACACTGTACCTTCTCTCTTCCTTCAATAACAATCAGAAATACTACCAAAAGCAAATAAAGCAATGATATGAAGATAGCTCTGTATTTCTTAACTCACTATTTTTTTTAAGCATTCCCATTTTGAATTGGATGTTTTAAAGAATTCCATAGTATTTCTGCATTTTGTAAACAGAACTAATGTATAGCTTGCCTGGAAACTCAAAGCTTGCAGCTCTTCAAAGATATGTTTTAACTTAATATTACACATATTATTATTAACATTTATTATTAATATTATTGTTATTATTGCATAAACCTGAAAGATTTCTTTATATAATTTCTATTTCTTTATAATTCCTATCATGCTTGTATGCTCAGTTTCACTTGTCATTCATCAACAGAAGTTGCTGCAGACCAGCACATAAACACCTTGGGTGAACAAAACAATCAAATAACAAATGCATGGCACAGCTGCTGGTATAATTTCCCTAAGCAATAGGGATTTCCATGGAGTTGGCAAAGGAAACCTCCTCCCTTGTTCATGTTACACCTATATTCAAATAGAAGGATATTGATTTCTATATTAGCACTCTCCTGATAACCTTGTGTATGTGTTGCCATGTAAAGTAGCACTGAGAGGGACTGTCTACATTTTTGGCTCTCCTGGGGAATAAGAACTTATACATATTTATGATGTGGCTTCATTTACTTAAGAGTCCAAAATAGTTGCATAATGAAAGCAACATTGTGGTTAGAAATGAATAGCAAGGACTGTTGTTCTTAATGTGGAGGCTCCTTTGAAAGCTGACTCCCAAGCTTTGATGGAGGTGTCCTGAACCCATCAACCTTTCAGGACAATGTAACTCCAGAAAAGTTGACATAAATTCAGAAATAAAGGTTATAAAATTAAGATAGGAAAGGTATGTAGTTTATACTGTCATTTCATTCTCTCATAGATTTTCCCACATTTGAGCCCTGGAGCAGGTTTACAGGAAAGAATGCCATTGAAGCTATACTTACTGAGAAATGCAAAATAAGTCAGTTTTTAGGCTTTTGTTTGTTTTGATTTTACTTATTTCCTACATCCTCTGGCACTCTGGTTTTCTACATCTAGATTACTTACTTAAAATATTTATGTAGTGATATCAAGACCTCCGGAATTCCTTATCACATACACACTATATAGATTTAATTTGATTTAAATTTTAATAATGGTTAGTCTTACTTAACTTTTAAAAATGACTTGCTTTAATTAAAACCAACCAATTAGATAAAAATAAATAGAAAAAACTGACATAGGATATCAGGGCAAGGTTTTTTTTTATTGTTCTAAAAGATAAATACCACAATTAAGGTTATTTATGAATATAGCTAACTTAATTATGGTATTAATGTTTTAATTGACATCCATGGACACTCTGATTTCCCACAGAATACATACACTCAATGTGTAATATTTCTCCGCTAAAAATCTATGTATTCATTATTTAAATGCATTTTATTTATGTTCTGCAACTGAGTTGTTTACATTATAAATGCAGCAAGACAAGTCAAACAGGATAGATACATATCTGATTTACAGAATCACAAGTGTACTTCCACTTACTGAAGCTGTTAAATAACTGATCCTGTAACAGAAAGTTAGAATAATTAAAACCTGTGGATTCATGGGTGAAATGATATGGGGGCCCCTCTTGAACAATTTACATACACTATAGACATATATACATGTACTTTTATATATAATCATAGATAAGAAATTTTAATTAGAGGTTTTTGGAGGATTCTTAATTTAGGAAAAAAGCATTTCATCCAACATGTAAGAAATGCATAAAGTGAAAGCCATGTGACTGTTTGAGTTCTCCTCTAAAGAGGCCAGACAAAGAGAGCTGGTTTAAGGCTAGGAACTGAGGGGGTCCAACACACTGAGGAGCAGAACAGGAAGAGCTAGAGCCAAGCAAGAGCTCCAGTGAACTAAGGCAAGATATTCACAATTGGCTTTGTACTCCAACAAATCAGTTCTTAAATGACAATCCTTCAAGTGGTTGTTAAGTGACAAAATAAATGATAATGTAAAAGTGCCATAAATTTGGCAAGCTTGATCCACAATTGGGCATTAAAACTGTGTAATATAAGAGTAGACTGAATTCAAAAAGATGTGGGAAATGATCTAGTCTACAGACAATTTATCTAATGACCTTTACTATAAAACAAAGGATGGGATCTAATAAAGCTGCATTTTTTCTTATTATTACTGATTCTAAAAATATGTGATTGTGATACATTTTCGTCTATCAGAATGAGCTATTAAACAGAACAGAAAAAGAATATAGTTGGAGCTCATAGGTTTTAGAGTGTAGAGAAAAATTGTTTCTACTGAAAAGCTGAGAGTGTTGACAAAAGCAAGGAAATTTCTACAGTGAAAGAAGAAGAAAGACTTGATGTATTGCACATGTGAGCTAGTCTGGAAGGATTGGTGATTGGAAGCCCTTTGTATTGCCTACCTCTATGCATGGATTCATGGTCTCTGACTTGACTTTCAAACATTACTTCCTAGATCATGAAAATATGCTGTTGTCATACTAGTTAGAATGTATTCATGTTTTAAGCATTTCTAATATATCTACTTCCCCCACTTACCACCTCCTTCTCTACCTCCTCTTCCTCCTTTCTCCTCTTCCTTCATCATCCTCCCCTTTCTACTCCTTTTTCTTCCTCTTCTACCCAACTCCCCCTCTTCCTCCTCCTTTTTCCACTCTCTTTCTCTCTCCCTCCCCTGGAAATTTTTTTGGGGGGTCCGGTTGTGGAGCCTGGACTTGACCTGGGCGCTGTCCCTCAACTCTTCAACTCAAGGCTAGCGCTCTACCACTAGAGCCACAGTGCCACTTCCAGCTTTTTTCTTTTTGTTTATGTCGTGCTGAGGAATCAAACCCAGGGCCTCATGCATGCAAGTCAAGCAGCAAGCGCTCTACCAATGAACCACCTTCCCAGCCCCCCCCTCCCCTGGAATTTTGACACAAACATTGTCACTCTTTGCTATCATTATGGTAGTTCACTGATGACCTGCAAATAACTTGTAAATTTTATGCAGATACATCAATGTAAATGAACAGCAACTAAATGAGAAGTGTAAGTTAAGAGATCTCCTTCGTAAAATAATTTAAAATCTCAATCTAAATAAAGATAATATACTTGTAATGATATATACATACATATATATAAGCATGCATGTTCTTCTTTTCATATTCATGTTTCTTTACTATGTACAATTCTTTCATATTTTATACACGCTTTCAGTATTCAGGCTTTCCATATGCTAGACAAGTAAAGTATTCTAACACTGATCTACATCTACATCTCTATTTCCAACATAGTGTCTAGTGAATATCATTGCTGCATTAGTTCATTTTTTGCCCCACCATTTCTGTGCTCCCCTGTACACTCCCCCAAACAGATAAATTAACATAGAAACAAAAAGTACAAAAGTCAAAAATAGTGGGAAGGGGTGAAAAAAACCCACAAACAGCAAAATAGAAAAAAAAAAACCCTCTTATTTGTTTCTTGGCGGTCATTTCTATAAACATCATTTTATATGATCATATGCATATGGCTATTGAGCCTATGTGACTATCCTCCTTTGGTCTCACTCTGTGAATGTTTGAAGTCCTGTTTAATTTATCATTCCCAACTTTGAGAATCTACTCATCCCAGTTAGAATGTCCATTACCAACAAAACTAACAGCAACTGATGCTGGTGAGGATGTGACCAAAAGAGAACACTATTACACTGTTGGTGGACAGTAAATTCATTCCACCGTTATGAAAAGCTGAATAGAGTTTTCTGAAAATACTAAACATAGAGCTTCCCTACAGTTCATAAGATAATTTATTATATGAATTTATTTTATTTTCAATAATTTACTGAAAATAAATATTATAGTAAAGATAAAATTATATTTGTCTTCTTTTCAAAGAGAAAGAATTTATATTGCCATGTCTTTTCAATTGATGCCTTGCTTAATTAGAATGTTTATGTTCCAAGAACAAATTTGATCACTTCACTAAGTGAAGATTTGTGATGGTGTAGAATTGAAAGAAAAATATAGTTTGCCAGTAAGCAATTCTAATTGAAGTTCTGCTGACTTTCCAGATAACAAAACTTTCAAAATTAGAGCTATGGAAAAGAAATGTCACATATCTGCCAAATTTAGTTCAAATTAATGTTTTCACTTGCACTGATAATTACAGTTTATTATTTTAACATATGCATTACTGATATTGCATGAATGGTGTTATAGTCAAAACTCAATAAAGAATCTACCCTGAAATGTTACCAAGAAAAACCAAGTTACTTATATTATCAGTCCCTGAACTGGTACGGAATTCATACAGTTAGCATATAAGCAAGTTTATATTTTAAAACTATGTGTATGATGATGGTTCTTTACGGATATGTTATGGACAATTAAATTGTAAAAAAAATGCATAAATGTTTGAAATAATAAATGCATACACTGAAAGTCCCCATAACCACACTGCTGATTTAACTCTGTTGTGGTGATATAGAAAAAATAATCACAAAAATTGACAAATTCAAATCTTATATAGAATAATGTCACCACTATATGATGTTTGTATTATTAGAAGATTATTCTATATTTCTTAATCATAATAATTTCCCTAAACTATTCTTGGTGAGACCATGTTTCCATCATTAAATATCTTTTCTCCACTTTTTCCATTCACAATCCATTATATTTGGTTTCCAATCTTCCTTTAATACATGACAGATTTTTTTCCAAGTGACTTTTACTAAATGATATGTTCTAACTTTTGTTTTTCATTCCAAAACAAATCTAACTTTAAATTGTTATTTGTCAACTCTAACCCATATGGCTCAGAGATGGAATGTAGGAATATTTTTCTGTTTCTTTTGTTTTATTTTCTTACTGTGAATTATCACATACCTGCAAAAATGGTTAGTTACATACTTCTTAAGTCATCATAAACAATTCTTGTCATTTATCTATTATGTTTCATATATAAATTAAAACCATAGAGCCCAAAAGAAATTCATTTATATTTTTATCAAGTTTCATTGAAAGCAAAAGTGAAAGAAAATAATTAGACTGTGTGGGAGGGGTACCGTTCAAAAAAGGGATAAATCCCAAATTGTTCGTTTTTTAATGACTTAATTATCAAAGTAACCAGAGAGAGCTGAGTCTAAAAAATTATTAATAAAGTAGCAGATTATAAAGTTTTTATAAAACAAATTGCATTTCTGTATTAACACATCAAAACACTTGAAATAATCATTATCAACAAACATGGTATCACGAAAACATAGAATAAATGTGAGGTTAAAATGCACAAACTTCTACAATGAAACTACAAAAATTGTTGATCCAAATTAATGAAGACCTAATTGATTGTTAGGCTGTAGGATATATAAATTTGAAGCTTCAGTATTTCCAGAACTGATATTAAATGTTAAAGGATGGTGTTTGTAAAAAACAGAAAATTGTAGATGGATAGATAGAAAGTTATAAATATAGGTACAGATAGAAAGAAAGATCGATATAGATGGATAGATACATGCATATATATGTATTTTTCATATTGGCTTTAAGATAGGTGGAGAAAATAAAAAGCCTTTAAAAAAGTTTATGAAAGACTTGGAAAAAATTATATCAAGTGACATAAGCCAGGCCCAAAGAAACGTAGGTCTCATGGTTTCCCTTATTTGCAATAACTAGTACATGTGTAGGACAAGCAGAAAAGTCCAAAAACTATGTCCATATGACCATATAAGATGATGTTAAGCGAAATGAACCCCAAGATAGGAGCACAGATATCTTTTTTCTTTCTTGCTATTTTTTCTAACGTATTTATAGTGTACCATGCGATTTTTTTTGTTTCTATGTATGTTCGTCCCCCAGGGTGTAGCCCTTGTTTTCACTGTATTTGAAGTCAGTGCTCTGTATCTTGTATATATACTTCTCTAATTTGGGGAGGGGAAGGGAAAAAACAAAATGCTTAAGTAGGGATACAGGTTGAGCCATTGTAACAATGAGATGTACAAAACACTATATTGAAATGAACATTACAACATGGGGGAGGGACCAAGGGGGGCTCATGAGGTAGTTGTGGAGGTGGTAATTGGGAGAGAAGGGATGGTAAGGGGAAAACAAAGGAGGAGGCAACAATGCTCAATAGGAAATGTACTCATTACCTTGCTCAGATAACTCTAACCCCTTTCTACAGCATTTTTACAATTAAAAAATGTACAAAAGAAAAAGTTTTTTTCCAAGTCTTTCTATTTCCTAACAAATGGGGCAATGTCATTCTTTCTGATGGAGGCATAGAATTCCATTGTGTATATATACCACATTTTCTTGATCCATTTATCTACTGAGGGGCATCTGGGTTGGTTCCATATTTTAGCTATAGTAAACAGTGCTGCAATAAACATAGTCGTGCTGGTAGCTTTAGTGTAGTCTTGTTTGTTGAGAAAAAAATTATATTAAGTGAAGTAAGTCAGGCCCAAAGAAACATAGGTCCCATGGTTTCCCTTATTGCAATATCTAGTATATGTCTGAGTCAAGCAGAAAAGGTCAGATAAGGTGATGTTAGGGAAATGAAATGAACCCTAAGATATGTATTCAAATGTTTTTTTCCTTTCATGCGGCTGTTTCTAATACATTTATAAGATTATTTCTTTGTTGCTTTGTATGTCCCTCCCCCACAGTATAACCCCTGATTTCACTGTATTTGATGTCGGTATAATTTGTGGAGGGGAAGGGGAAAAAACAAATCGTCTAAATAAGGATACAGGTGGACCCACTGCAACAATGAGATGTAAAAGTCCTTATGTCTAAAACGAATTTTACAACTTTGGTGCGGGGTGTACGGGGGGTGGGGGGTACGGGAGCAAGGGGGATTGGTTGGGGGGAGAGGAGGATGAGAAGGGATGGGAAAGGGAAACAAAGGAGGAGGCTACAATGCTTGATAAGAAATGTACTCATTACCTTGCCCATGTAATTGTAACCTCTCTGTACAGTATTTTCACAATAAAATAAAATAAAAAAAGGAAAAGTTTATGAAGAGCCACAGGTTAACTGATATCAAAAGTATCCAGAGAATTCAATGGAGAAAGGTTGTCTTTCTTCAAAAATGACACTAATGTTTAAATTGAAATGATTCCATTTCTTTCATGTCTATGTACTCTTATATTGCTCCTCACCTCCCACATCCTGTGGCCATTCACCTGCTTTCAAGCTAGAGCAGTCCTCCCTGGCCATTCCGGTAGTTGAAAAGGCACGGTAATTCTCTGTCTTGCCACTTTACCTGATAAAGGAGATGATTGTTCTTTTCCTCTAATAAGACTTGGGTCCCTGGAAGGGCTCACAGAAATGTAAGTAAAGTAGGCCTTTTAGGTTATTCAGAGCAAGTGAAAGAATAGCGACATAGCCAAATATTTTCATAAAACATCTCTGGAGAGAAAATGCTTGACTGATAAAGCACAAGTACTTACTGGAAAGCTGAAACCAACTCTTTAAAGTACTAATATCTATTTTTCTCTTTGTTTCATATACAAGTTATAACCCATTATTGCTGGGGTTTTATCCATGTATACAGCATTATGGACCATGTGTTGGCATAACATGGTACTTTCCCTAAGGATTCCAGCAAAATTACATATCCATACCATTTTTCTCCTTAGCCCTTCCTCAAAACAATGACAAGAGGGTTTGTGGATAGAGATTGATAAATCGAAAAGGAGCTTTATGAGAAGGAACTTAATCCATACAATAGTAGAACTGTGACCTTTTGCTCATTATCTTGTCAATCATCTATATTAAACAATTAAGCCAAGTCATACATCCAGTCAAAAAATGTTAAGAATAGAATAACTGAAAATTTGAAAGAAGAAAACCTTAGTACTTAGTACTCTGGGTATTGTATACATGTTTATTTGAATTAGGGAAGGGAATGGGAACAAAAATATGTTAAGACAAAAGACTATGAGAGAACAAATCAATACTCATCAATACTTACAAGACAATATATTGGAAATGATCTGTACAACTTCGGGAGGATGAGAGGAAGGAGGGAGAAAATCGAGGGAGGCAGCTAACAAGTTCGACAAAAAATATACCTTACATATGTAACTGTAACCCCTCTATACATCATCTTGACAGTACACTAAAAAATAAAAACAACTTGGTACTTAGTATGTTCTTAATGATAACAGAAAATACATCTAAGAATGAATATTCTTGATAATTTTTCTTTCCAGTGATATTTATGCCAATAGAAAACAATTATTGCTAAACATAAATTATTACCCCATCAATTATAATGCAGGACATAATAAAATGTACTGTTTTCAGCCTAATCACATTTTACTTGTCAGACTTGAGTTGTTTTAAGTACATGAATTTTATTGTTCCATCTTTTATAGGCTGTAAGAAATGTGCTGACCAAGTAGTCACTGATAATGATCAGTGGTACTTCACTTGCATTAAGTCATTTTTCAAATGTTGGCAAATTACTGATAATTTGTATTGATTTTTTTTAGCTTGGCTTAGTGAACTTAAGAGCTAAATCCAAATACAAACTAAGATGAAATTGGAAACGACTACTTTCAGTAAATCAAAGTCAAGTTAAGCTTAATCTTCACCTTCCTTCTGTACAGTCAACACTGCTTTTTTTTATTAAATTGAACAAAACACTTGGGTTAATTGCTGTAGACATCTTAATTTTGCTGTTAGTAAACAAAATTTTTCTAGGATTTTCAAGTCACAAAAAAATTCAGCCTTGTATTTTAAATGGAATCTTTTTAACTACTGAGGTCAAAGATTAATTACTTAAAGCTAGCAACATTTTACTTGTTAAATATAATTTCAAAATACATTTATACATCTTATAACTGATTGGACATAATATCTAAAGTGATATAATTCCTGCTTTACTGGAAATAAATTCATTCATGCTTCTACCATTAATCTATAGGTGTGTATGAACATTTGAAAGTACATTATATCTATATAATTTTGAAATATAAAGTTATGTAGAATGTAGAGTTTTGGATTCAATGATTACAACATAAAGCTATGAAATTCTCTTATCAAGAGAAATTAATCTCATAAATTATTACATATGAATGTATGTATGTATATGTATATAATGTCTACTATATCTCTAGAATGCCACTAAATCTTGTTTCTTTTGACCCTATTATGATAAAGAACTGTTTGAAGAGCTCGTATTATGTATCATATATTATAGTGTTTGTATCTAGAGTTACTCCCTGCTATTTGTAGACTCCATTTCTAGAGATGCACAATCATATCTGAAATACAAGAATTTGCATAAAATGTATTAATTACCATTTAAGACAATGTGAGAATGAAGATTATGACATTTTATTATTTCTATACAATAAATGCTTCTATTAAATCAAAACTCACTGAGGCAAGTAAGAATATTAAATGGATGCTTGTGAAATCATTAGTAATATGTATCAGAAAATTCTTTGTTCATGGATTAGCTTTAAATATATTAAATATATTAACAATATGATCCTTTGGAAGTTACAATATATTTGTTTGTACATTTATACAGTCACAATGCAGTTTTGCAGGTTGGGAACTGTAGACATTGCATGCAGGTATGTGATGTTATTTGATTTTTTTGCCCCAGAGTATCCTAAAATAAAATGTTAGTCTTTTTGTTGATTAAAACAAGAAATTTCTATTTAAACAAAGGACAACTAGATCTTAATATATAGACTTATCCTATGTCTTCTATAATTATGCTTGGTCAGTTTTGCCTATTGGAATTTCTTTAGGCATTTGATTTTCTAACCCTATTTTTCCATAATAAAATACTTGGATATGTAATAATAGAATAACAAATCTATTAAAAGGATAAGGAGGGGTAAGAAAGATCAATAGTTAGGGTGATGATGAAGTTGCCTGATATGAATGTATAAGCATATTACAAAAAAGAAAAACATTTTATACAGTAAACATGATGATGATGATGGTGATGATGATGATATTAGACAACTTTGTTGTACTATAGTTGGAGTCCTAATCCAAAGATTCTCTATGAGCTGGGAGTTCGAGTATGCCAAATCTAGCCACTATCCTTACAGAAAAGCAATATTTAAACATAGTTGTGTTGGTAACTTTAGTATGGTCTTGTTTGTGATCATTTGGGTAAATGCCCAAAAGTGAGATTGCTGGGTCATAGGGGAGCTCTATGTGGAGTCTTTTGAGGAACCTCCATACTACTTTCCAAAGTGGTTGAACAAGTTTACACTCCCAACAACAATGCAGTAAGGTTCCCTTCTGTCCACATCCCTTCCAGCATCTGTTGTTATTAGAGTTCTTGATTATAGCCATTCTAACTGGAGTGAAGTGGTATCTCAATGTTGTTTTGATTTGAACTTCTTTTATGGCTAGGGAGGTTGAGCATGTTTTCATGTGTCTATTGGCCATCCTTCTTTCCTCTTCAGAGAATTTTCTATGTCTTTAGCCCACTCATTTATTGGGAAATTGTTTCTTTGAGGATTTGTTGTTGGGGGATTTAATTTTTTTATTTCCAAGTATATTTTAGATATGAGACCCTTGTCTGTTGTATGGCTAGTAAAGATCTTCTCCCAATCCTTGGGCTCTCTATTGATCTTGCTAGCTATGGTCTTTGCCATGCAGAAGCTCTGCAATTTCATGCAATCCCATTTATCCAACCTTTCTTTGATTTGTTGTGTTTCTGGGTCTCTTTTAAGAAAATTTCGGTCTGTGCCAAGGAGACCTAGGGTTTCTCCGATTGTGTTCTATAATGTTTTCAGAGTGTCTGCTTTCACTCCAAGGTTTTTGATCCATTTGGAGTTGATTCTGGTTCAGGGTGATATACAAGGACCTAGCTTTAGTTTTCTACAAGTGATTAACCAATTTTGCCAGCACCACTTACTGAAGAGGCTATCTTTCTTCCATTCTATTTTTTTTAGCTCTTATCGAAGATTAGATGGTTATAGGTCTGTTGGTTTATTTCTGGGTTTTCAATTCTATTCCATTGGTCCTGAAGATAAGGACTCAAATGTTTTTCCTTTCTTGTTTTTTCTAACATATTTACAAGATTTTCTTTGTTGCTTTATATGTCCCTCCCCCAGAGTATAACCCCTGTTTTGACTGTATTTGGTGTTGGTATAATTTATGGGGGGAAGGTGGACCCATTGCAACAAAGAGAGTACAAGACGTTATGTGGAAAAACAAATTTTACAACTTTGGCTGGGCAGGGGGTCGTGGATGGAAAGGATGGGAAGGGGAAACAAAGGAGGAGACAACAATGCTTGATAAGAAATCTACTCATTACCTTGCCCATGTAATTGTAACACCTCTGTACATTATTTTCACAATAAAAAAAAGAAGAGAAAAACAGGAGCCTTAAAACAAAAAGTAGGTGGACCCATTTCAATAATGAGAAGTACAAGATGTCATGTCGAAAATGAACTTTACAACGTTGGTTGGGGGTGGGGAGTCTGGGAAGGGAGGGAAGGGGAAACAAAGGAGGAGGCTACAATGCTTGATAAGAAATGTACTCATTATCTTGCCCATGTAATTGTAACCCCTCTGTACAGTATTTTCACAATAAAAAATAAGTAAAAAATTTAAAAAGTAATATTTAAACAAGAGGAATATCAAGCAACAAAAAACTAAAATGGCAATTTGACAAAGATGGAAAATAAGAGTTTACAAATGTCATCATGACCTTTTGACTTAAATAGGAAAAGAACTGGGAAAAGGAATGAGAGGTGTGTAGAATTAGTGAGTTTTGGTGAAACTGCTGTCTGTTGACCATTACTTCATTCTGGCTCTTTATGACGGCCTGGAATGAAGACACCTTTTGTTGTACAAGCTAGCATTTGTGATATCATTGCTCCTCTGTGGGCAATGAACTCTCTCTCAGATCCTACTATTCCTGAAGCCAAGTTGCTTTTTGTATTAAGCTTATAAATACCACAAGAACATCCTATTATCACAATGTATTTGGATTTCATATTTAAATAAAAGCAATTAGGATCAGAATTATTATATTAGAAAACATTTTTACCCAATTAGAAATTATGTCCCTAGCATATTTCCATTAAAGTCACTTAAAATCCAATCAGGATTGATATCTTTTGCCCAAACTTCCTTAAAAGTGTTATAGTTTTGAATTTTATAAAGCACCTTTACTCCTAAAACTAAATGTGTTTAAAGGCATTATACTCATTTAAATCTGGGAAAGCTTCCTTGAGATAGATGCCAACTATCTTCATAGTCCTGTTTTACAGTTTTCAGCAAATAGGGAAATACTTACCTTTCAACTCTAGCATTCTTTAGCATTTACACACTTACCTTTGAAAATCAAGGAAAGGAAATATATGAACTGTTCAGTATGTAAGCCACATAATAACCTGTAGTTTTTATTTCACAATTTATTACCTTTAGATTCATAGTTAGGTGGTTTCTAAACATTCCACTGGCATTAAAATGAAGACAAAACATAAATTGCCACACTAATTTTCTAGTCCATTTTATAGGGAGATATTACTCATTTATGTATTTTACTTGATGAACTCAAACAATTGATTCATAAATTAACCTACTGATGAAAGCAACTCTCTTGAAATAGGTTTTGTTTTGTTTTTAAAATGTCAGATGCCTGTATGTTCTTGCAAAACAACAGCTGTTTCACTCAGAGGCTTCTACATAAAATTCAGGAGAAATGAAGGCTCATCCATTTGAGCAGAGTTCAGGGCAAATATATTTACATGACAAGGATTCTTACTTTCTGTTCCTGTTGATACCAATCATGCTGACCCACCATTCAGAAACAGTCCCTGAAACAGAGAATGTGCTTTCTCAACTGACTCAGTCCACAGGTAGTGGGATACTTTTGTGTAGCTTCAGCTACATCCCCTGCAACCTACTGTTTCAATGGCTGCCATGGTTTCACAATAAGCAGAAAGTTCCAGGTGCAGAAACATTATATTGCATGTTCTATGTCGCCCACCTGGGGAAAATTACTACACTTCCATATATCTTTCATATGGGCAGCCAATACTTCATTAACTTCCTGAGTGCTAAATTGGTTTTAATCAATATTTATTTAAATTTCCTATTGCAGAAAACACATGAAAGTTTTTATTCAAAAATTAAAATAAGCTGGGCGCCAGTGGCTCACGACTGTAATCCTAACTACACAGGAGGCTGAGATCTGAGGATCACCGTTCAAAGCCAGCGCGGGCAGGAAAGTCCTTGAGAATCTTATCTACAATAAACCACCAGAAAATCATAAGTGGTGCTGTGGCTCAAGCAGTAGAACCATTTCAGCCTCAGCTAAAGAGCTGAGGGACAGCACCTAGGCCCAGAGTTCAAGCCACACGAATGAAAAAAATAAATAAATAAGGATAAGACTAGAAATAAACTACTCAGGAAAAGTCGGGAGTAACTCAGGAAAAGCTGTGACTCAAGTCGTAGAGCTCTGGCATTGAGGAAAAACAAGTTCAGGCACAGCACTCAGGCCTTGAGTTCAAGCCTCAGGACAAGGAAAGAAAATATCTCTGGAGAAACTAGGAATCCATGGAACATTCCTCAATATAATAAAGGCTGTGTATGACAAACTTACAGCCAGCATTATACGTAATGGTGAAAAGTTAAAGCCATTTCATCTATATCCAAGAACAAGGTAGGGATGTCCACCCTTTCCACTTCTCTTCAATTTAGTATTAGAATGCCTAGCTATAGCAATAAGAAAAGATGCAAACAAAAAGGGATCCAACTCTCCCTCTTTGCAGATAAAATGATCTTGTATTTAAAGAACCCCAAGGATACCACTCCCAACTTACTCGAACTATATCAAAACTCTGGCAAAATAGCAGGGAATAAAATTAACCCTCAATAATGAATGGCTTTTCTGTATGCCAGTAATGAGAAGAGGGCAGCTGAAATCAGGAAAGCAACTCTTCCTAAAAGCCCCACAAAAAATGAATACATAGGAGTTAGCTAAAGAAGTGAAGTACTTCTATGATGAAAACTTTGAAAACCTGAAAAGGGAAAGCACAACTAGGTAGTAGAAAATCCATGCTCCTGGATTGGAAGGATTAACATCATGAAAATGGAAATACAGCTAAAAGCTATATACAAATTCAATGCAATACTGACCAATATCCCAACCTCATACTTAAATGAAATAGAAGAAGCAACCCAAAATTTCCTATGGAATAATAAAAGCCCTGAATAGCAAAAACAATCCTTAGCAGACAGAACAGTGCTGGAGGAATATCAATAGCAAATTTCAAACTCTACTACAAAGCCAAAGTAATCAAAATACCTTGGTACTGGAACAAGAACAGACATAAGGACCAATGGAATAGAACTGAAGATCCAGAAATGAACCCGCAGCCCTATAGCCACCCTATCTTCCATAAAGAAGATAAAAAATTAGAATGGAAGAAAGACAGCCTCTTCAG
This sequence comes from Dipodomys ordii, assembly GCF_000151885.1. Lineage (NCBI taxonomy): Eukaryota > Metazoa > Chordata > Mammalia > Rodentia > Heteromyidae > Dipodomys > Dipodomys ordii. The sequence goes on from NW_012267232.1 coordinate 12,292,825, forward strand.
TAAATGGTGCTGGCAAAATTGGTTAATCACCTGTAGAAAACTAAAGCTAGATCCTTATGTATAACCCTGCACGAGAATCAACTCCAAATGGATCAAAGAACTGGAAGTCAAAGCAGACACCCTGAAAACATTACAGCTTTGAAGGAATAGGAGAAACTCTAGAATTTCTTGGCACAGGATGAAATTTTCTTAATAAAGATCCAGAAACACAACAAATCAAATAAAGGTTGAACAAATGGGACTGCATTAAATTGCAGTTCTTCTGCACTGTGAAGACATAGCTAGCAAGATCAATAGAAAGCCCAAGGATTGGGAGAAGATCTTCACTAGATGTATATTGGACAAGGGTCTCATATCTAAAATATACTTGGAACTCAAAAAATTAAATCCCCCAACAACAAGTTCTCAAAGAAACAATTGCTCGATAAATAAGTGGGCTAAAGGCTGAAAGAGAAACTTCTCTAAAGAAGAAATAAGAATGGCCAATAGACACATGAAGAAATGTTCAATCCCTCTAGCCATAAAAAAAACATTATGTTGAAAACAAACTTTACAATTTAGGTAGGAGTGTGGAGGAGGGGTAGTAAAGTAGGTGGGAGGGAAGGGAGGGTAGGAGAAAAATAAAGGAGGAGGTAACAATGCTTGATAAGAAATGTACTTATGACTTGCTCAGGTAACTGTAACCCTTCTGTACAGCATCTTTACAATAAAAAACCTATTAAAAAAAGAAATGCAAATCAAAACAACAGTGAGATTCCACTTCACCCCAGTTTAACTGGCTATAATCAAGAAATCTAATAGCAAGAGATGCTCGAGAGGATGTGGCCAGAAGGGAACCCTACTGCATTGTTGGTGGGAGTGTAAACTTGTTCAACCATTTTGGAAAACAGTATGGATTTTGCTCAAAAGACTCCACATGAAGCTCCCTTGTGATCCAGCAATTTCACTTTTGGGCATTTACCCAAACCATCATAAACAAGGCCATATTTTCTTGATCCATTCATCTACTGAGGATCCATTGCACCAATGAGATGTACAAGATGTTATGTCAAAAATGAACTTTACAACTTTGGCCCTGGAGAGAGGCTTGGGGGGAGCCGAGATGGAAAAGGTTGGGAAGGGAAAACAAAGGAGGCAACAATGCTTGATAAGAAATGTACTCATTATCTTGCCCATGTAATTGTAACCCCTCTGTACAATATTTACACAATAAACAACAACAACAACAACAAAAAGTGTTGTGTAAATAATGGCTTGGATTATGACATGCTTATGGAATGTGAATAATGTTGTAAATGGTAATCACCTTTGTGAGCTCTGCTTCAGACATGTTCAGGTAATGTTTTCCAAATCTAACATCATGATTCTTTAAAAGCATTTTACTGTTCTCATTCATGAATATAATTCCTTATAGGTAACACATATAAAACAACCAAATTTCAGTACTTCCATAACTAACAATAAACCATTTTTCTTTGGCTTGTAAGTTCTCTGCAATGAAGTAGAGTATGAGTTGTTCAGAATTAGAACAATATTTTCTTCCTATTGGAGAAGTGACATTATTTATACATTTTATCATCTTCTTTTATTTTAAAAATGAGACATTCACCAGAAATAAAGGGGAATACACAAGTCTTTGTGCATTTTAATGGTAATATATGTCCATAATACCTAAACAAATATGCAATATACAAAATGAACATCACTGATTTATTTAAAATTATGTTTCTTGTTTTAAATAGAAACAGTATCCTTCTTGAGAATATTACATTTGATATACTATATACAGTATTCTGGAATACCTTTTATCCATTTTGTAAAAGTATATTTTTAGCCAATATTGTAAAGACACATTTTAAGGGAGAATGATCAGAAATTTTGAATTTTATATCAGAGTATTGATAGATGTGTAAACAGCCTTCATTTTCTAGTGAAAAGTTAATTTCTTTTACTCTAAAACCTATTTTTGCAGCCTAACATTGACAAAAGCATTGTGATGTTTGCAGAAAATAGAAATAATCCCAATTTTAAATTCTCACATTGAAAGAGGCAGTTAAATTAAAATATGAGGAAAGAGAAAGTGGAATATTCCCAAAATAAATGTTTAGATCAGAAACTTTCTAGAAGCAATTCAAAATGTACAATATGTGCCAAATTGAAATTGTAATGTTAAAACAGCATATTCCTGTGCTGTATGTAATATAAAAATATATTCATGCTTTCTATATAAATGTTATATATATATATTTTATATAGGCCAACAATGTAAATATAAAAACTATTATGTTATAAAAATATACTATATATAAATTCCTCTAATATAAATATTTTTAAAAAGCTGTTTACTTGCTAGCATGATGCTCTGTCATTTACATATACTATCATTTGTATGTTCATCCAGCCTGTTTCCTGATAAGGAAATTTATGAGGGAGTAAAGAAAAATGTCCCAGGCTCCCTCAGGTACTTTGAACTAGAACATCCAGGATTCATATACAGGGAGAGTTGATTCCCCTGTCTGGGAATAATGAATGATCTATGCATCAAGATAATTGCAGGGTTTATTTGAATGCTCTCTCTATTGTATAATATACCTATTTCCTAGCTAGCAATGATTCTGTGGACCTATATTTTCTGTAGTATTAAGTGTGAATAATATGTTGTATTCCTCCCAGTTTTGAAAGTTATCATAAAGTACAGAGACAATCCACAAATTATATCTTCTATCACATAGTTCACCCTTTTGATAACAAGAACAAACACAGCCAACTTCTTTCAATTCAAAAGTTGAATTTATCTATTCAAACTATTACAGTTTTTCTCCTTTGTAAATAACTTTTAAGGTAAACTAATGAAGACAATGGAAAAGTCATGTCATGTTGTCATTGGCTAATTTATTATATCTTATATAAACATAGATTTGTACATAGAATATTTTTCTATTCGTTGAACTGCACAACTGTCAGTGATAAGGGCATATATATATATATATATATATAATTTGAATTTATGGCCCTTTTGTAAAAATGTTAACAACCATTTCAAACAGTATAGAAATATATCAGTATGTAGTATTAGCACAAATACAAACAATGAAACAATCAAACACTGATATACAATCATATTTTCTTTGTCAGTAGTGGGGCTTGAACTCAGGGCCTAAGTATTGTTCCTGAGCTTTTCTGCTCAAAGCTACCACTCTACCACTTTGATCCACATCTCCACTTTCGGTTTTTGGTTCAGGATGACTTTGAAACTCTTTCAACTGGCTTTGATGCTCATATCTCACCTTTCTGAATAGCCAGGATTACAAGCGTGGGCCACCAGAACCCCCACTGTACACCATTATTTCCTTTCCCTCCTCTACTTTCCTCCTTTCCTTTACTTCCCTCCCCTCCCCTCCCCTCCCTTTCTTCCCCTCCTCTCCCCTCCCTTCCCTTCTTTCTCTCCCTATTTTTATGCCACCTGGAAAGAAGACTGCAGAGTACATAAAAGAGTCATTATTTAAACTACCCTATAGGAGTTCTTGTAAAGAATTATATACTTATTTTGGGGTTCCTTTTACCTAAGATCAACTTATCTGACCTTTTCTGCTTGTCTAAGACATATACTAGTTATTGCAAATAAGGGAAACCATGGGACCTATGTTTTTTTGTGCCTGGCTTACTTCACTTAATATTATTTTTTCCAAGTCTTTCCACTGCTTTCACTGTATTTGATGTTGGTATAATTTGTGGAGGGGAAGGGAAAAAACCAAATTGTTTAAATAAGGATACAGGTGGACCCATTGCAACAATGAGATGTACAAGTCCTTATGTCAAAAAAGGAACTTTAAAACTTTGGCAGGGGGAGAGGGGATGGGAGGGCGGGGAGGAAGGAGTGGGAGATGGGAAGGGATGGGATGGGGAAACAATGGAGGAGGCAACAATGCTTGATTAGAAGTGTACTCATTACCTTGCTCATATAATTGTAAACCTTCTGTACAGTATTTTCACAATTAAAAAAAAATTACATGTTGCTGGGCGCTGGCAACTCACGCCTATAATCCTAGCTACTCAGGAGGCTGAGATCTAAGGATCGCGGTTCAAAGCCAGCCGGGCAGGAAAGCCTGTGAGGCTCTTATCTCCAATAAACCATTAGAAAACAGGAAGTAGCGCCGTGATTCAAGTGGTAGAGCACATGGACAGCGCCCAAGCCCAGAATTCAAGCCCCACAGTCGACAAAAAAAAAAAAAAGACCTGACTATCCAAAACAACAAACACATTTATTTCCCACTATAAATTTCACAGTTGCATATTCTACCAAGAATGAATAAACGTTTTCCTTAGAGATGAACATAAATTTTATTAAGAAATAAAATGTGAAAGTTTCTCTTTTAGATTTTATGAATCCAGTTTCTTCTCTATCCTCTAATAATGTAGAAATAAAAATTGTGATGAGGAATTCCAGGGAATGGAATTAACAACTTTCTTAGAATTTGATTATCTAAAGATAAATTGTTATATTTTCCTTTTCTCATCTATTACTATCTAATAAACTATGGAGTCATTTCTAATAATGTTATATAGTTAGTCCATATTATCATGGAGGTATGTTTTTGTTTGTTGTTGGGTGTGTGTGTGAGAGAGAGAAAGTGAGAGAGAGTGAGAAAGAGAAAGAGAGAGAGAGGAATAGAGAGAGTTTGTATGATGCATGGCAGGGAAATATTTAGAATCTATGAGAAAAAGACACTAGAATTAAAATATTTCAGAACAAAGTTGGCTTTTGACAAACAAGAATGTAAAGCAAACTAAATTGGTTGACTCTATTGTTTCATTTTTTTTCATTTTTCAGTACTTATTGCTAGTCATCATTCTATAGATGATACATGCTTCAGTCTTTTTTTTCCTTTTTTGACACTGATTATTTTTTATTTTGTTGTTATTGTTATTAAAAATGTAATAAACAGTGTGGTTACAATTACATGAGCAAGGTAATGCATATAATTCTTTTTGAAATGTGTCTCCCCTTCCCTCCCTCTTTCCCAAGTTTTCCCTCTTGTCCCCACCCAAAAGATGTACAGCTCTTCTTCTACATAGTGTCTAATGAGTACCATTGTTGTATTTTTCACCCTTTGTTCACCTTCTCTGTGCCCCCCAACCCTACCAAATACAAACAAAATAACAAACAATACCAATGGAAAAGAACACAAAAGCAGTGACAACCAAAACTAAAAATATTTTTGTTGATTCCTTTCCTTGGAGTTCATTTTATAAAATATAATTTTATATGATCATCTGCATATAGCTTTGAGCCTTTGTCATCCACTCCTATGCATATCCTCCTGTGCCTCAGTGGGTGTGTGTTTACATGAAGATTTATGGGTGCATTCTAGTTACAAATGAGGGAAACCATGCAACCTATGTTTCTTTGGCTCTGGCTTACTTTGCTTAATATGATGTTTTTCAAGCCTTTCCATTTCCTTATGAATACTACAATACCATTCTTTCTGAGGGATTTGAATTCCTCTGTACATATGTACCACATTTTCTTGAACCATTCATCCATTGAGGGGGCATCTGGGTTGATTCCATATCTCAGATATGGTAAACAATGATGCAGTGAACATGGTTGTGCTGTTTATATTAGTGAGACAATATTTTTAATGCAGGGTCTCCTTCCCTGCCTAAGTTAATGCCTAGATTGATCTTATTATTTTCACTTCTTTTCATAGCTGAAACACAACACCATATCCAAATTATTATGTGGAGATAAGAGTCTCAGAATTTTTTCTGTCCACATTGATCTGGAAACTACCATCATTCCAATCTCAGCTTCCATCAAAGGTAGGATAACAATACACATGGTCTTACCCAACCATTGGTGAAGTGGTCTTGAGAACATTTCTTTCTAATCTGGGTGAAGTAGGATACACATTCTCTTTAGAATAAATAAGGAGTAATTTTGGACATTAATTATAATGCTATGTGTTAATTTTCAAATACTTTTTTCAAATTTTTTATTGTGATTAAGTGATAACATAATTTCCCAAATTTCACAGTATTGTGGGATAGTGATGCTTAGTTAAAGTCACAAACACATTCTAAATTTCATGGGGCAAATTGTCTATCATGATCTATACCATTTATGATTTCTTTGAGCTTTGACAATACAGTCATTTCTTCCACGTCGGTTGATATGTACCTTTCTCTGTTTTGCATAGAATCAGCTGTTCCCTCTTTCCCAATTGTCCCCTCCCTTCCATCGCTGCCATTGAGTTGCTTAGTTGGTTTTGATCAATGTCCAGTGAAGCTGATGTGTCCCGCTGTTCTATGTTTTTCCCTGATTCCCTCTAGTTCTGTGTCTTCCTCCTGGTTTCCCTCCGGTATGCACATATATACTATGGGGTTATTTAGTAGTGATTCGACCATATTTTTAAGTGGCTGCATGAAGTAGTTTGCCATTCATCACAGCAGTTTATGAATGCACTGCATCATAATCAATGTCCCCTTTCATCATTTTCCTTCCTCCCTCCTAACCCACCCATTCCTCCAGTTATTTAAATCTTGTTAAATATACACTGCAACTAATGCCTGCATCCCCCCTTTCCCTCTTTTCTTTCAGCTAGCCCCCTCCACTTGGCTCTATCCTTCTTTTGAGTATCCATTTAGGCATGTTCATTTAGCCTTTTTGAGGAATTACACTGATATGTTATATTTCAGTTAATACACTTATGCACACTTAGATACCACTTCTAAAGGTTTGTATGCTACATTTCTGACCTTTTCCATTTATTTTTGATATTTTTCTCAGATATCTATAGGATACTTACTTCTCACCTCTTAATTTCTCAGCTCTCAGATCACATGCCAGACCTCTATAAAAGAGATAATTTATTTCTTTCCTTTTCTAGATTAATTATCACCCTATTGTCTTCATCCTTTTCTATTTTAAATAGTACTTCTATTAAAGTCAAAATACAATTTTTAAATGTTAAACTCATTTACCAAATATTAAAACATTTCTTGATAAACACATTGATAAAAACTTTTTTCTTTGTCTCCTCAGTATCTTGATGAGTCTCTAAGAGGTTTAAAATTCAAATTAAATAATGCTACAATAAACATAGTTGTGCTGGTAGCTTTGGTATGGTCTTGTGTGTGATCAATTGGGTAAGTGCACAAAAGTGGGATTGCTGGGTCATAGGGGAGCTCTATGTGGAGTCTTTTGAGGAACTTCCATACTGCTTTCCAAAGTGTTGAACAAGTTTACATTCCCACCAACAATGCAGTAGGATTACCTTCTGGCCACATCCCCTCCAGCATCTGTTGTTATTAGAGTTCTTGATTCTAGCCATTCTAACTGGGGTGAGGTGGAATCCCAGATGCCCCTCAGTAGATGAATGGATCAAGAAAATGTGGTATATCTACAGTGGAATTCTATGTCTCCATCAGAAAGAATGACATTGCCCCATTTGTTAGGAAATGAAAAAACTTGGACAAAATTATATTAAGTGAAGTAAGCCAGGCCCAAAGAAACTTAGGTCCCATGGTTTCCCTTATTTGCAATAACTAGTATATATCTGAGACAAGCAGAAAAGGTCAGATAAGTTCATGTTAGGCAAAATGAACTCCAAGATAAGGACTCAAATGGTTTTTCTTTCTTGCTATTGTTTCTAACATATTTATAAGATATTTCTTTGTTGCTTTGTATGTCCCTCTCCCACAGTATAACCCCTATTCTCACTGTATTTTGTTGGTATAATTTGGGGAGGGGAAGAAAAAAAACAAATTGTTTAAATAGGGATACATTAAATAGGGTGGACTCATTGCAACAATGAGATGTACAAGATGTTATGTCAAAAATGAACTTTACCACTTTGGCGTGGGAGAGGTGGATGGGGGGGCTGAGGTTGGGGCAGATGGAAGAGATGGGAAGGGGAAACAAAGGAGGAGGCAACAATGCTTGATAAGAAATGTACTCATTCCCTTGCCCATGTGATTGTAACCCCTCTGTACAGTATTTTCACAATTTAAAAAATTCAAATTAATGTGTTGCCTAAATATTATTTTGGTAATTATAATAATATTTATCAAATAATTCCATAGCCTTTCCATATATGTTAGCCTACTATTATTTTGGAAATTAGATTCAGCTCAATTATTATTGAGCCATTCATTCCGTGAAAGCTTATAACAGCATCAATAAAATTCTTGGCTAAATTTTTATACTAGAATTACCCTGAATACATGTCTAAATCAACAATTTTTATGCAATATTATAAATAATTTCACAAAAAAGGAAAATCATCTCAAAATATAATTTTTTATTTACAGTTACAATATTTTGTTTAGATAATTTATCTGACACAAACTATAACAAGTAGTCTGGTGAAAGTTAGTGAATAATTTCTCACAATTTCTTAAACAATTTTTCCATGCATGTCACAGGAGTGATGGGGATTGTTTCAGAGTATTAGGGATTACTTTAATCATGTACTTGTTATAGATTCACATGAACAGAAATATGGTTAGTGTCTGAATTGTCTGATATTTTGTACCTACTCTAATTGCATTGGGACTAGCATGGCTTGAATGGTTATTGATCAACTTGTTTTGTTTGTTTTTGTTGTTTCACTGTTTTTGTTATGTTTCACTTAGTATCTTGTTAAAAGGTTACATATTTTCCACTTGTAAATATGTCATTTACCAGTTTAGGAAATAGATATTTTTTATAAAAATTATCTCCAGAGAGAGAATAAATAAGGTATCAGAATACAAGTTTTCAACTGAATAACAAATATATGGCTACTTGAAAAAGCCTCTAAGAATACAGGCTTTCAATAGAATAATAAATATATGGTTACTTGAAAGTATTATTTATTATGGCATGATAATGCTGAGGTTAGCAAGTAATATGAATCTTTTGAGTCTAGTGTGTATATATTTTATTATCTAGTTGTTTAAGACTGTAATAGCATTAAGTGTAAAAATATTGTATATATATTAAATTATTTTATTACTGAAAAAACAAGAACAGTTCTATAAATTATTAGAAAAAAATTTAATAGATGCCCTTTATATAAAGATGTGACAAGTGTTCAATGTGAAAAAAATTATTGTCTTCAAAAAACAATCAGAACAGGAAGGAAAAGCAGCAATGTATGATCAGACCTCAGACTCATAAATGGTGAACACAGGAAATATATCTCTGACACAGAATGAATTGTTATAATGTCAAATCTTTATTCAGTTTTTACAATAGGGGCAACCTAGTTTTAAAATATTCATCCAAATAAGAGTGCAAAGCCCGGAGTTCAAGCACTAGTATGGGTACACAACCATACAAAGTTACTTTGTATGATGCTGCCTCTGTCTTATCTTCTATGACATACTGAGTTCTAAGCCAACTAATATTTGACTAAAATAAATATTGCATTTATAATTATTTACTCTTTTGCAGGTGTGCTAGAGTACATGCAGACTATATCTGTGTCTATGTATGACTATGTAGATTATATTATTGACTAAAAAGTGATCATTATTTTTCTTGGTAGCAATTCACATTTTAACCCCCTCCTATTCTGATATATATTTTTTACAGGCTGAATTGTATCAATAGCTGCACAGACTGAAGAGGAGGTAGTCAGATTCACCATTAACTAGTGATATTAAATATCAAACTGGCTTACTGTTGCTAAGCCAGTTGTCAATGTTAAGCCAATAGTCTTTTATTGTCCTCAAAAATATGTGCTCTAAGAATTCATGTTTTCAGTTTTTTTTCTTAGAAGCTAAAATTATTTTCTCTTAATATCAATAATAAGTATTCATTATTTAAAGTATTCTTAGCTGGGCACAGGTGACTCATGCCTATAATCCTAGCTATTCAGGAGGCTGAGATCGGAGGATCATGTTTCAAAACCAGCCCAGGCAGGAAAGTCCATGAGACTCTTAACTCAAATTAACCCCCAGAAAGCAAAGAGTGGTGCTGTGGCTCAAGTAGAGAGTGCTTGCCTTGAGCTGAGCATGTGGCATGTATTTCCCTTAATGCCTACGTTTTATTTATATTTCTAAACCATGTGTTTTCTTCATATAACTATATGTAAACACTTGAATGAATCATATCACTTAATTCCCATGTGAATTTCCAAGTGTTTTGCTTTGCTGCTGGATTTACTCAATCAGTATTCTAATATAATCTTTAAGAGGCAGAGTTGCTTACCCTTTCATCAAGGAAGGTTGTTGTATAAATGTGAATAAGATCCTAAGAAAACAAAAACCAGAATGTAATACTTCTGTACCAGAAAGCTAAATTTTTGTATTTCAAGAAAAAATTTCCACTCCTACATGAAAGTACTCTAAAAATATGAACCGATATTATCTCCTAGTAAAATGCATTAGACAATTTAAAAAGAGAGAAAAAATGCATTTTACTGTGATGTCTTCTGCCCATGGAAATTTTTACAGGTGTCAGGAGACTTCTGTTCATGGTCAACCATACTTTTCTGATCTCTCTATACAATAAAAAAAAAAAGAATTGGACTGAATAAGAATGGCATTACGTATATCAGACAATATTCCAAGTAAAAGTAATTTACTTAGAATAGTCTACTAATGCAGGTTTCTCTTTATATAAGTACATGTAGGTATTGCATGCAATTTACAAAATACAGATGAGAAGTACTATGTAGGAAACAATTACAGTTGAGTCTCTTTCTACTATTAAGTTTCAAATTAACTTCCTGATCACAGTCCTCTACCCCTATACTCCACACATCCACAGACACAGACCCACACATAAACACCGACACACCGACACACACACACACACACACACACACACACACACACACATTTTTCTATGGGATTTCCAACACTAATACTTAAGATACTCATACCCCACTGACTATGATTCCACCCCATCCTGTCCATATGAGAGAGATCTAGCAAGTCCTAAAAAAAAACCCTAGACTAATAAAGAACACCTTTTGAAAGGATCATGATGGGTCATACCAGTAATCAGGCAAACATAGTAAGCTGAGAGCTGAAGATCCACTTCAAAGCCAACCTAGGCAGAAAAGACCTGGAGACTCTTCTCCAATTAACTACCAGAAAACTGGAAGTGGAGCTCTGGCTCAAAGTGGTAGAGTGCTAGCTTTGAGCACAAAAGTTTAGAAAAGTTTGAGATATATCACAGAAAAGGAATTCTATGATTGGAATTAAAGTTAAATACAGATAATGACTGGATAATCAGTTAAATTGAGATCCTGAAGTGTGTATTTTATTTGGCTCAGTCGATTATAGATTTCTTTTATTTTTATTTTCTTTTACATGTTTCCTTCATTGTTATTATAAATGTAACATACACAGTGGTTAAAATTACATGTCAGGTAATGAGTACACTTCTCTCACTCTTTCCCAGTTTTTCCCTCTTGTTCCTATCTACAAGTCATATACTTCATTTCAATAGAGTGTTTCATGCATACTACTGCTGCTTTGTTCATTGTGCTCCCTTGCCCTTCCAAAAACAGATAAATAAACGAACAAAACAAAAGAAAAGCAAAGAAAACAACAAAAACTCTTGTTTTAATTTCCTGATGTTCATTTCTATATTGTTTTATATGATCAGAGGCATATAGTCATTACAAATTTGTGTTTAATTTTATTTTAGTAGCATAGAGAATCTAACAAAATATATCAGTCAAAATAATTGAACTTCAAGAAAATGAATGGTTTTTCAACATAACAACTTGTACATCTCATTGTTGCAAAGGGTCCACCTGTATCCCTATTTAAATGATTTCTTTTTTTCCCTTCTCCTCCACAAATTATACCACCATCAAATAGAGTGAAAGCAGGCATTATACCATGGGGGAGGGAAATAATGAACTTTACAATTTTGGTGGGGGAGGATCGGGTAGGGGGATGTGAAGGGATGGGATGGGGAAACAAAGGAGGAGGCAACAATGCTTGATAAGAAATGTACTCATTATCTTGCCCATGTAATTGTAACCCCTCTGTACGGTATTTTCACAATTAAAAAAAAAGCTACAAAAAAAAAGAAACTGAAAGGTTTCTGACTTAATGAGGGATAATGTTAATAGTTTAGATAGTACACGTTAACCAGGGCTTTTATACTATGTGTCTCCAGATTGTTAATTTGGTCAATAGTATAATTATTTTTGTCATCTTAAAATAGTTATTATTGTTAGGAAAGAAGTACACACAATATAATTAATACATTAAAATGCATAGTTATTGTAAAATAGAAACTATCGAGTATATGTACATATGTTGAATATATTTTAATTATATGGTATTCAGTTACTCTGTGCCCCTCAATATGGATCATGAAAATATATAAACATTGGAATTATATGCTTCCATCAGAAAAAATGTATTGCACCATTCATAAAGAAATGGAAAGGATTAGAAAAAAGTATATTAAGCAAAGTAAGCAGAGCCAAAGAACATTGCTGCATCGTTTCCCTCATTTGAAACAATTAGTATGTACTTATACATCTACAAGTAAACACACTGGATGATAAAAGACAAATAAATTCACTTGGACATGCTAAGTTACAAAGGACTCTAAACATTCATACAATGAGACCAAAAGAGGATTATTTAGGAGAGGATCACAAGAGCTCAATTGCTCTGTGGAGATGGTCATATAAAATGTTATTTATCAAAATGAACTCCAAGAAATGGAAACAAGAGATTGTTTGGTTATTTTTTTCTCCTTTGATGCTGTTTTTGTTTCCTCTACATTTTGTCTTGTATGTGAGTTTATCCGCTTTGAGGAGGGTAAAGGGAGCACAGAACTGGTGAAGCAAAGTGTGGACACATGCAATAGTGATAATCACTAGACATTGTTGAAAATGAACTATGTAATTTTGGGGGAGAGGTTCTGGAGTGAAAATTAGGAGAATACAAGGAAAGATGAGACACTGTTCAAAAAGAAATGTACATAGTACCTGACTTAAGTAACTGTAACCCCTCTGTATATAACCTTTTTAAAAAGGAAAGGAAGGAAGGAAGAAAGGAAGGAAGGAAAGAAAGAAAGAAAGAAAGAAAGAAAGAAAGAAAGAAAGAAAGAAAGAAAGAAAGAAAGAAAGAAAGAAAGGAAGAAAGAAAGAAAGAAAGAAAGAAAGAAAGGGAGGAAGGAAGGAAGGAAGAAAGAAAGAAAGAAAGAAAAGAAAAGAAAGAAAGAAGAGAGAGATAACACTCTGGTTTTATCAGAAACTTTAAGCCATTATTATGTCATATAATTTCCTCTTTATAACAAGAAGAAAGCAAGTATACAACAAAAGTTTTTTTTAAAATAAAAACATATGTTAATAGCCAGACACCTGTGGCTAATGCCTGTAATTCTAGCGCCTCAAGAGGGTGAAATCTGAAGATCATAATTCAAAGCTAGCTGCAGCAGAAAAGTCCACTTGAGACTCATGTCCAACCACTCAAAAATGAGAAATGGTATTTCTAGGTCATAGGGGAGGTCTATGTGGAGTCTTTTGAGGAAGCTCCACACTACTTTCCAACGTGGTGGAACAAGTTTACACTCCCACCAACAATGCAGTAGGGTTCCCTTCTGTCCACATCCCCTCCAGCATCTGTTGTTATTAGAGTTCTTGATTATAACCATTCTAACTGGGGTGAGGTGGTAACTCATTGTTGTTTTGATTTGCATTTATTTTATGGCTAGGGAGGTTGAGCATTTCTTTATGTGTCTATTGCTATCCTTCTTTCCTCTTCGGAGAAGTTTCTCTTTAAGACTTTATCCCACTTATCTATTGGGCAGTTGTTTGTTTGAGGATTTGTTGTTAAGCATTTACCCAAATGATCACAAACAAGACCACACTAAAGCGACCAGCACAACTATGTTTATTGCAGCATTATTTACCATAGCTAAGATATGGAACCAACCCAGATGCCTCTCAGTGGATGAATGGATCAAGAAAATGTGATATATATATATATATATATATATATATATATATATATACACACACACACACACACACAAAGGAATTCTTTGCCTCCATCACAAAGAATGACAATGCCCAATTTGTTAGGAAATGGAAAGATTTGGAAAAAATTATATTAAGTGAAGTAAACCAGGCCCAAAGAAACATAGGTCCCATGGTTTCCCTTATTTGCAATAACTAATACATGTCTGAGTCAAGCAGAAAAGGTCAGATAAATTGATGTTAGGTGAAATGAACCCCAAGATAAGTATTCAAATGTTTTTTTTTCTTTCTTGCGATTGTTTCAAACATATTTATAAGATGATTTCTTTGTTGTTTTGTATGTTCCTACCCCACGGTATAACCCATGCTTTCACTGATTTGATGTTGGTATAATTTGTGGAGGGGAAGGGAAAAAACAAATGGTTTAAATAGGAATACAGGTGGACCCACTGCAACAATGATATGTACAAGTCGTTATGTTGAAAAACAAACTACACAACTTTGGGAGGGGGTGAGGGGGGGACAAAGGAGGAGGCAACAATGCTTGATAAGAAATGTACGGATTACCTTGCCCATGTAATTTTAACCCCTCTGTATGGTATTTTCACAATTAAAAAATAAAATAGCCTTAAAGAAAAGGGACCTGCCCGGGCCCTGAGTACAATCTCCATGACTGAAAAGCAAAAAACAAAACAAAATAAAAGCCATATTAACTGTCATATTATTTGCATAAATATAATTTTACTGAAGTACTATATTTTAGAAGAAAGAAGACTAACTTCAGTGCCATATTTTTCTGTCTGTGGTTAATTCAGAGAATTTTAACTTACATGTTTCCAAGTTAGATGGTATTTTCTGATAATGCCATCTGATAAAGCTACCCTGAGAAGTATTTCAAATCAATAGATGTATTTTGTGTCTTGCTATCTCGCTTTGTTAAATTCATCCCTTTCATTAAATCATTTAATCTTTCAGCCTTTATTATAATGAATCAATATACCTTATTAGCAATTTTGTTCCTTTTTATGGTGAGACTTTCTTATTATTGAAGAACAATTAAGTAGTAAATGCTCTTTGTTTTTAAGAATATGATTCTATGTTGTAGCCAATATTATTTTTGTTATATTTTTAAAAGTTGAATTTAAAAATATTTTGAGTTTTCGAAAACGAACTTTACAACTTTGATGGGGAGGCGGAGGGAGGATGGGAAGGGATGGGTAGAGGAAACAAAGGAAGGGGCAACATTGCCCAAAAGAGAAATGTATACAGTCACTGAACTGTGAAATATTAACCATTCTGTACAACACCTTAATAATAACAATAAAATTATATTTTTAAAAATAGCCTATTTGGGGTGAAGTTGTGTTGTGAGATCACTGCGTGGATTGTGGTATGCTGGTCTACAACTGTACATTACAGTGGGCATGGTTACAGGTGGTTACATCTATTTTTGCATATATGATACTTCATTAAAAATATTGACAAAAGGTAGTGTATTTGAACTTTTTCTGGACTTTTGAGGCTTGTATATATAAATATAGATCTGGAACAAAAATCTGTAGTTAGAGCTTCTTTCACTTTGTGACTAATAATTGAATTCTTCCAATCTACTGAATTGTTTATATGCTCATGATGCTATTTCATTCAGGGTCCAATGAATGTGAATTATTCAAGCCTCCATGAGTTCTAGAAGTTATTTTGCTCATGATTTTCTAGAAAAAATTCTTTTTTGAAATCTGTTTTTTGCCTGATTTTACACAATCGATATACAAATTACTATTCAGTTATATGCTCAAGGATGCTTTATTGATTTCTGATGCTCTGTGTACCTATGGTCTCTTTTCAGATCTTTGTTTTAAAAACTCGTCTTATTCTGCCTCCTAGAACGTTATTCTTTTTCTTTACAACTCAGTCGATTACCAGATTATCTCAAGTGCTTGCTTTACAGACTGGAAGCTATGTCCACATAGAAAGTAGGGTTTTGCTCAGTCCAAACAATGTTTTTATTTTATTAATGACAGAATACTATATTTTGCTGAATATTGTGCAATATTTGACAAAAGTTGTTTGTCATGCAGAGAATTATTTTCTAGATGTTTATGACAAGAAAATGAGCATTAATTTTTCATACATTAACAATAACATTTTTGTTTGATAGCATTGCATTTTGACAATGGATTCAAATAAAATGTATCTATAAAGTTATAAAAGGTGATCATAGTATAATAATAATTAGTGACATAATAAATGCATTATTAAGAAAAGCAGCTACTAATACAACCATCATTTATACCAAGTTTTAATAAACAGACCCCTGATATTGCCAGTAACATACTTATAATATGATATTATTTTCAAGGAAGAAAATATTAATGTCAAGATAATTGAGAAGATTTTCAAGTTAAAAAGCTAAGAATTAACAGCAGTGCAACTTATTTTTTTACTAAATTACTGTGCTTGAGTGCCTTCTAGTGTCAGACAACTAGAGATGTAAATAAACAGCAGAATGAAACAAAACAAAATATCATAAAATCTAATACAGCCTACATTTGACTGTCCACACCAGAAGATAATATTTATAAACAAAATTGTATGTGAATTCCCAAATGATGGTAAACTGAAAATAACGTAAAAGAAAATAAAGTAGGGTTGGAGCATAAGAAGTACTTGAGTGATTCCTATTAAAGAATCATTTGTTAAAAAGTAAAAGGGGTTGATGTGTTGGAGGACGAATGTAATGAAGATGAGGACAAAGAAGAAATGGCGGAACATATAATTATAGGACATAAAAGCCAGTCTCAGGATTTAGGTGTTTTTCAGTGAGGAGCAGGAATCCACACAGAAGTAGTTTTAGGATACGAAGGAATAACAGATCTAACTTATGTTACTAACACATCTAGATGTAGTATTGAAAACTGGCATTGATCAACAGGCTTTTCATTCATAAAAAGATAATATTGAGTAGAAAACTCTTTGTATAACTCCTAAAGATACTAAAATAGTTTACAAACTCATTATGTTGCTGTAATAAAATGCCACGAATAATTTATGAAAAATAGAAATTTGTTTTCTCATAGAGCTGATGTCTGGGTAGTACAGGAGAAAGGATCCAATATTTATAATTTCCTGTTGAAGATTTGTCTGCTTCTAAGATGAAATGTTGACAATGTGTTCTCTAGAGGACGGGGAAATTGGGGTCTTAACATAGCAGAAGGCAGAGAATAAATCAGTAAGCATTTCTTACAGACCTGAATCACATTCATGAAGGTAGAAGTCTTAATGATCTAGTCCCTTTTAAGTACCCCAAAACTTGCCACCATCACATTGGCTATGATAGTTCACATTTGGCTTTTGAAGGAGATACCTTCCAGCTCTAGCATTGATTTCAGTAAACAGGAGCTGAAACAGGAAAATCTCTGAACTTGTGATACTCAAGACTAAAATGATTGTGTTTGTACTTTAGCAGTAGTATCAAAAGTGATCACATCTGCAGTCCTTCCAAATCAGAGACTTCCACTCAGCTGGAATGATAAGAAGATGCCAAAATACTCAGTTAAGGCAGAAAAAAAATTATCAAACTTCATAAACTTATTGAACTTATTACCACCTCCCTCATTTTTCTCCCACAAGTTTGACAAGAAATATATTCACGACCTTATGTATGTAACTGTAATCTTCTAGTACATCACCTTGACAATAAAATTAAATTTAAAAAAGCAGATACCCTGAAAACAATACAGGAGAAACACTAGGCTTCCTTGACACGGGCTGGAATTTTCTTAATAAAGACTCAGAAACAGAACAAATCAAAGAAATGTTGGACAAATGGGATTGCATGAAGTTTCAGAGCTTCTGCATGGCAAAGGACATAGCTAGCAAGATCAATAGAAAGCCCGTGAATTGGGAGAATATCTTCACTAGCTATACAACAAAGGATCTCATATCTAATGTATACTTAGAACTCAAAAAATTAAATCCCCCAACAACAAATCCTCAAAGAAACAACTGCCCCATTAATAAGTAGGCTAAAGACTTTAAGAGAAACTTCTCTAAAGAGGAGATCTGAATGGCCAATAAACACATGAAGAAATGCTTAAGTTCTCTGGCCATAAAAGAAATGCAAATCAAAACAACATTGCGATTCCACCTCACACCCACCAAAATATTTATTTTTTGTTTTGTTTATTGTTAGTACTGGGGTTTGAACTCAGATGTTCTCACTCAGTTCGAACGCTATACCACATCAGTTCTGACACCAGCCTGTGTGGACATGCTTTGAACCATGAGTTTTCTGGATCTCAGCTTCCTAAGTAGTTGGAAAAACAGTTGTTTGTAACCAATAGCAGTTACCTAGAAATGTTTGATACTCCCAAATATTATAGTTTGGGCATTGTTTTACTTGAGACATTTATTGTATAAATACAACCTTGTGCTAGGAAATTTCATTTTTCCTCCTCATTGGGTTGCATATGGTACTGTAACTGCATCAAAATTGTGACTTGCATGATCTTGTGACTCATTATATTAATTATATTCTATATTTCCCAGTGAGTCTGTGTAAATAATTACATTCTATATTTCCCAGTGAGTCTGTGTAAATAATTACATTCTATATTTCCCAGTGAGTCTGTGTAAATAATTAAAGGGAATCCCAAAGTCAAATCAAATTACTGAGGCAATCCATCAATATTTCTTACAACAAATCTAGAAAATTCTCATTATAACTGCTCATATTGTCATTGTAAGACATTTGATGGTATGTTTCCTTGCTAACACTGCTTGCTCATTTGTGGCAACAATTTTTTATTTTATTTTATTTTATCAGTCGTGGGGCTTTAACTTGGGGCCTGGGTGCTATCTCTAAGCATTTTTGTTCAAGGCTAGATCTCTACCATTTTGAGCCACAGCATCATTTCCTGTGGCAAGAATTTGTAAAAGCAATTCATATATATTTTATTTCATGACATCCACTTTATTCTCTTAATAATCCTATAATAAATATAATTCTAACTTTTTATATTGTATATGAATCTAGCCCATGATATTTGTAATTCATATATGTATTTACTATCACGTTAGCCATGGTTGAATTTTATTATTTTTCTTTCAATAAGATAAAGCTAAGAACTGCTGACCATGGTGTTTTATGAGTAAATAATTTTTATGAATCAACAATTGCAAAATAGATTAATGATTTACATTGCTAATACTTTTATATTTTAATAAACAAGCATAGCACGCAACCACAATTTTTTTTTCTTTTGGGTGCGGTCGTGGGGCCTGATCTCTGGGCCTGGGTGCTGTCCCTCAGCTCTTCAGCTCAAGGCTAGCGCTCTACCACTTGAGCCACAGCACAACTTCTGGCTTTTTTTCTTTTTGTTTATGTGGTACTGAGGAATCGAACCCAGGGCCTCATGCATGCAAGAAAAACGTTCTACCACTGAGCCACCTTCTCAACCCCCACAATTTTTTTTATTATAAGTTTATATATGTATGCATGAAAACTACTCTGAGAAATACAGTAGAAATAGATGGTATTGTGCTGATAATTTGGGGTTAGAATCAAGTATATATGAATGCAAGCATAGATCTAACATTTATTGTTTGAATTAGGTCAAATGATAGACACGTTCATACATGTAAAATAGACACTATCTGATATTAAGTATTTTTAATAAAATTAAATGTCATAATATATTCCAAACATTGAAGGCACTGATGAGTTAAAAATAAGTATATTTGTTTTTTCCCATTCCTAAAGAGGTTTCTTTAGGATGTAAATTATTGCATTTGCATGTAGAAACACTTCTAAATTTTACCAAGGGTAATTCTAAATTTATCCAAGGATGTTTCTAAATCAACCAAGTATATTTTTAGCACTTAATTAAATGTCCTTGTGATTTATGTTGCATCTACTTAATCAAAACAAAATAATGAATTTTGCCAAAATCTTCAGTGTTGGTGTAACTGTATAAGCAAATAGAAAAAATCTCAAGACCTAACCAATCACTGTGGAAATAAAGTTTATTGATGAGATGTATTATTTAAATTTAGAAAATCATCTGTAAAGCCCAAGATTAGAGCTGCCCAGAAGGACATCACCCACTCCAATTCTGTACTTAGTGCTTATTTCTTGAAAATAGAGAAGTCAGAAAGATTTTGTACTGGTAATTTGTAAATGTACCAAGAAACTTAAAGAGAATTTTGAAATTTTAATTTTTACCGATACTCTTTAAATATCAGAGAGAATATTTAAATACTTTTCCTTGACTTATCAATCTCAATAATTTTCATGCAATTACAACAATGAACATTTATAATTTGCTGATTATTTTTCCTCAAGTAGACTGATGAACCAACATATTTTTATCCCAAATTAAATCTTAATTTTTACATAGCCTGATAGAAATATTTTTTCTCCATTATCTAATAAAATATTCATTCACTGCTTCTTAAAAGAAGTAGTTATTTACATAAGTAAAAATTAGAAAACAGCTTAAATAGAAAAATATAACTCTAATCCAAGGGCTGGGAAGGTGGCTCAGTGGTAGAGCGCTTGCCTTGCATGCATGAGGCCATGGATTCTATTCCTCAGCACCACATAAGCAAAAAGAAAAAAGCCGGAAGTGGCACTGTGGCTCAAGTGGTAGAGCGCTAGCCTTGAGCTGAAGAGCTGAGGGACAGCGCCCAGGCCCAGAGTTCAGGCCCCACGACCGGACCCCCCCCAAAAAAATATATATATAACTCTAATCCAAAAGTAATTGTATTTCTACTTCAATTTGAATGTATACCTATATGTCAACTACAAGCACCAATTAGATTAGTTGATTAGTTTTGCTTCACATCTAGCACCTACATACATCTTGGTTTCTAACACTCAGTTTTTAAAAAACTGCTCCTTAGATAAAAGTCTTGTACTAGGGCAGATGCACCAAATATACAAAGTGACCTTCGAGGTGTACAAAGGAAAAAATATTAAACTAGACACTTCAAAGACATAGGATCCAATGGAAAAATCTCAGTGGACAAAGTCAAACATTTTTAAATATGTATTTTTATTGTAAAGATACTATACAGAGGGGTTACATTTACATGAGTAAGGAAGGTAATGAGTACATTTCCTATGGAGCATTGTTACCCCCTCCTTTGTTTATTCCCCTACTACCTCATTCCACTCTACCTCCTCAACTTCTCCCCCAACCGAAGTTGTAAATTTTGTTTTCAACACAGTCTATTGTACTTCTCTCATTGTTACAATGGGTCAACCAGTATCCTTGTTTCAGCATTTTGTTATTTCCCTTCCCTTCCCCAAATTAGAAAAGTGTATATACAAGATTCAGAGCACCAGAATCAAATACAGTGAAAACAGGGGTTATATCATGGGGGAAGAACATACAAAAGAAACAAAAAAAATCACATAGTACATTATGAGTACATTAAAAACAACAGCAACAAAGATAGCAATATAAATGTATTTACAATCAAAATATGTTTTGAATGTACACAGATATAAACAGTCTCTTGACTGAAGACAAAAAAGAGACAGACAAGTTGTAAAAGCATAAAATTTTTAGTAAGTTATATTAACACAGTGTTAAGGGGACAGAGTATAGATGACCACTACTTAGTAACAGACAGATTTCAGAAACTGCCCTAAAATGCTATGGTTGGAGAGTATATAAAGAGTAACATTGCTGGAGGATATCTTCATAAATTTTACCTCAGCCAAGCACTCAACTTCATCAGAGGTGGTAGTAG
Source organism: Dipodomys ordii (assembly GCF_000151885.1). Lineage (NCBI taxonomy): Eukaryota > Metazoa > Chordata > Mammalia > Rodentia > Heteromyidae > Dipodomys > Dipodomys ordii. Next base: position 12,314,529 of record NW_012267232.1, read on the forward strand.
TATATACATATAAAATAAAATGCAACTGAAATGACATATTTTCTCTGTGCACTTCCTTCTAAAACCCATAATCTCCTAATCTCATTTAAGCCTAAAGTATAATTAATATGATTTTTATTACTGTTATATTAAAGGCCCCTAAATAGGTAGTTCAAAGTTTCTATGGACTTTCCATGATTGTTAGAGACACAAGTTGTTACTACCTGAATATTTCAACCTCCTCAGATTTACTAATTTTGAATTTCAAATACTAGGAATCTACCATTTCATGCACATATTGCCATTTTCAGTAAGGAGCTATGAAGAAAAGAAAAAGAATTCTTGTCAGAGTAATTCTCCACCATCATTTCTAGCCTGTTATAAAATTTTCAATAACAATGTGTTTCACATATCATTGGTCAGAATTCTAACATATGATTCATTGATACATATATATAAGATATAATGTAATAAATATATAATATATAATACATTATAATATTTATAATATATAATATAGTATATATAATGTATATACTATATAATACAATATAATATATATAATGTAATATATATACACACACACACACATATATATATATATCCCAATACAAAAGAGCATTTGAAATGTGTCTTTTAACTGTATGCAGTATCATAGATGAAATTTAGAAAAAAATTAGCATCAGTTTATCTCAATTAGGCAATATCAATCTCAGCCTCATCAATAATTAAAATATTATATTAATGTCACTTATATACTATTTTATTTGATCATTTTAATTAGAAAGAATACTAATACTAGGTCATGTTTGAAACTACCAGTATTTATTAAACTCTCTCATTATATATTTGGGAAGAAATCTTTATTTATGAAGTCTTTAGAAAGCAAATCAAGAGCAGAGTAGATAAAACTTCCATTCAGCTAAAGAGGAATGGGAATTGTCTATGTGGAGTGAAATAAGCTACTTCTAGGTATAGAATTACTACTTCTTATAAAACATAATTTTTAAGAACAAAAATATTAAATGACCTGATACAAATGAGGAAGAAACTATAAATTCCTTATTAATACCATTCTTGCTATATAAACCTATACATCTCAGGAAATACCCTACTCAGAGAAATTATATTAACAGAGAAAATTATTGGAAATATATAATAAATCAATTTATACTTTAGCTTGCACAGGAAAATCTAACACTCCTAAAATTTATACTATGATAATTCATGACATAGAAAAGAATAAAATATGTCAAGGGGCTGTGTAGCAATTCATCTTGGTTTCTACTCATTGTACCAGCCCATTTCTCACCAGAAAAAGTGATGTTTAAAATACACATAAAATCTAATTAATATTTGTTGGAGCTCAGGACACATAGAAAATGTCCCTAAATATGACCTTTTATTCTCTATCACCAAAAGACAATTTTGCTTCAGTGCACTGAGTATGTAAAAATGCGAAGACATTAAAAATATTTAGGCAGTTTTAGCTTTGTTAATAAAACCAATGTCCCTGAAATCTATTTTGCCCTTTTCATGGTTATAAACCAAATCAGTAAAGCTTACAACCTCTTTTCACATCTCTTGGTCATTTAGGTAACAAAATTCAAAGAATAAGGGTTAAACATTTATAACAATTTCATTATTAATAAATTCAGAGTTGTGAGCATTTATTCATACCACCATAAAAGTAGGAGAAGATTCTAGAATGAATAAGAACCAATATAGACCCAGACACAAAAGCCAAGAAGCATGGTATTTAAATTCTGTTGCAAGATCATACCTTGGTGAGGTACAAAATCTTGGCTGTCAAACCAAGGCAACAAGCTAATGAATATCCAGTTAAAGAAACCTACCTAAAAGAAGTCGATTCCTTTCTGAGCCCAAAAATGAGATGAGGGGGTGGGAAGGTGGCTCAGTGGTAGAGCGCTTGCCTTGCATGCTTGAGGCCCTGGGTTTGAGTACTCAGCACCACATAAGCAGGAAAAAAAAGCCGGAAGTGGTGCTGTGGCTCAAGTGGTAGAGCACTAGCCTTGAGCTGAAGAGCTGAGGGACAGCG
>NW_012267232.1:12316786-12375305 GCF_000151885.1 Dipodomys ordii
GGCTGGGAAGGTGGCTCAGTGGTAGAGTGTTTGCCTTGCATGCATGAGGCCCTGGGTTTGATTCCTCATAAGCACCACATAAACAGAAAAAAAAGCCGGAAGTGGTGCTGTGGCTCAAGTGGTAGAGCACTAGCCTTGAGCTGAAGAGCTGAGGGACAGCGCCCAGGCCCAGAGTTCAGGCACCACGACTGGACCCCAAAATAAAAAAATGAGATGAACACCAGGAGGGAGAGAGTCTTATCCAAACACAAATAATGCTGAAATTTAGAGTTTGATTTTTAAGAAGCGGTTATAAAAGTATGAAAATTAATAAATGGTCATGTTTTTCAATTTCATTCATTTTGAGATCTGAAGAAAGAAATAGATATTAATACAAATTGAATGTGTTGGTGCAGATACTCTGAGTTTATGTTCACATAAGTGAAATTATATAGTGCCTAGGCATTTATTAATGTTAGGGCACATATTTATTTTTAATAAGTTTTTATTGCAAAAATACTGTACAGAGGGGTTACAATCACATGAACAAGGTAAGGAGTACATTACTTACCAACCATTGTTGCCTCCTCCTTTGTTTTTCTCCTCCCCATCCCTTCCCTCCCATCTCCACAATTGCACTCCCCTCCCCCAACCCCTGCCTAAATTGTAAAGTTGGTGTTTTGACATAGAGTCTTGTACATTTCATTGTTGCAAATGGTCCACCTGTATCCCTATTTAAACAGTTTGTTTTTTTTCCTTCCCCTCCCCAAATTCCAAATGATACCAACATCAAATACAGGGAAATCAGGACTAATACCATGGGGGAGGAACATACAAAGCAACAAAAAATCACGTGGTACATTATAAATACTTTAGAAACAATAGCAAGAAAGAAAAAACACTTGTCTCCCTATCTTGGGGTTCATTTCACTTAACATCATCTTATCTGACCTTTTCTGCTGTCTCAGATATAAATGAGTTATTGCAAATAAGGGAAAACATGGGACCTATGTTTCTTTGGGCCTGGCATACTTCACTTAATATAATTTTTCCAAGTCTTTCCATTTCCTAACAAATTAAGCAATGTCATTCTTTCTGATGGAGACATAGAATTCTATTGTGTATATATACCAAACTTTCTTGATCCATTCATCTATTGAGAGGCATCTGGGTTGGTTCCATATCTTAGCTATGGTAAATAATGCTGCAATAAACATAGTTGTGCTGGTAGCTTTAGTATGGTCTTTGTTTGTGATCATTCGGGTAAATGTAGGGCATAGAGTTAAATGTTATTTTTTTTTAGAAAATGACTTCTTCTTCCCTTACTTCCATCTTTCCTTCATGCTGGGACTGTTTCTTAAACTCTGGACATCTTCTTAGTTTAGCTATCTTGTATATGGCTGGTGTGCTACCATTTTAGCCACACTTTAAATTCTGCTTTTGCTGGTTATTTTCTTTTGGAGATGAAGTCTTGTGAACTTTTCTGCATGGACTGTCATGGAAACTGTAACCTGCAAGTCTCAGTCTCCTTAATAGCTAGGGTTGGAGGTATGAGCCATTGGAACATGAATAGAAAATTATTTTCAATCCAAAGGAAAACTGAAAGTACCAATCATGGTAACACCAACAAAAATCCTTGAATTGGCATGCGATTTCCGTGATTTGCAAAAGTCTATTCATTAAGCACAGATACTAATTGTTACTGTTTATTTGTTTAATACAGGTTTTTAAAAATGGTATAGAGAGGAAATATAAGATTCTTTTTTTTTAAAGATGGTTCCTTTATTAAAAGATGGCAGGAAATAAAAAAATAGTACATTTTAAAGTAGATTAGCCTCAGCATCCCAAAGAAATCTATTGGTCCCTAGATGCTTAACCACATCATGAGTACATGTCTTAGGCATTTTGGGGAACCTATTTGCAGCTAGGGTCCCATAAATCCCTAAGAAAATCACTGCTACTTTTAATATAAATTAAAAATATTATTGATGGTAGGTTACTACGTTTTTTATTATAAAATTTTTTTGAAGTACATTCTTGGGGGCTTTTCACATCATTGAAGCAAAATTGTAGCAGCCAACAGAGGAAATCTTTTAAAATATTGATATCATACCAGGCTAGCACATCTCAACTCAGCATATCAATTTTCACAAGGTTTTGTATTTTATTAATAGTTAACAAAACTACTACCATATTTCGCACTGTAAGTTTGGTGCAACACAATATTCTGTGTCTTCCTTAATTACATTTATTTCAGCTTTTGGATTCTATAACTCAGCAGCTACAGTCATATTGTTTCAGTGAGGATTAGAGTTATTGATGATTCTAACTAATGGAGTACCAAGTGAGAAAGGCAACATGCCATTCTGATGGCTTCTTTTATAATACGTCTTTCTATTCATCTATGAACATTTTGTTCATAAGGGATAAGATGTGGCACTGATTCCTTCACGCACATTGTCCTTTATGCAACAGTGTCTCTCACACAATTTCAGCAAATTGTTTCTGTCTCCTAAAATGACCCACAAGACACTCCTATTTTCTGTCAGTACTTCGTGCTATCCAAAAGGTATTCAAGAACCTTGACAGGTCTGATATTTTAACATCCCTGAAAATTAACAAGTGCTTCTTCTGTAATTTCCTTTAAGTTGACAGAACACAGAAGTCTCATAGGCAGAAACAAGTGTCATGTTTTTATTCACAGCAATAGCAGTAGCTAGGGAATCATCATTTTTGCTCCCTGATCCCAGTTCCTACAGGAAAGAAGGTTTGGTGATGCCTGTAGATGTGTGTTTCCTTGCAGATGAGGAAGCTGGAAACTTGTGTTAAGATAACTTGAACATTTTTTTAAAGAATATAACTGACTTTTTCTCTGCAGAAACTACGTTTGTCATACTAAGCAGTTAACAAAACGATTCAGTACAGAGTAAAATACAATATACATTTGGAGGGCTTTATGATACACAAACATGTTCATGTTATTGCAAGTATATCAAAAAGTTATCCATAGGAAACATGTTTACATTTTATTCATATCCAGATTTGGTTTCAGGTCTTGGGGAAAACATGAATAACCATCAGTTTTTTTCCCACCGCAGTTAAAGATTTAGTCAGACAAATAAAAGGCCATAGAATAAATTATCTGAGTGAATGTTAGTAGACCAAGACAAATTGAATATAGGTAATTTGACCAATCCTATTACCCCTATCCATTTAACAATAAAGACAATGTAAATTTGTGAGGTCTATCAAATGCAATAAAATCCCCATTCTCTTCAAACCAATAATTATATGTACATTTTATTGAATTGTTAAAACAGAAAAAAATAAAAATTTTATATCTGAATGTAAATTGTGAAACAGCATGTCAAATGTGAAATATCACTGCAAAACAGTTTCTCTTTTTAAAAATTCTATTGAAGTAAAGAATTATATATATTTGTTAAATTTTTATTTCACTTTGTGCCATTTTTCAATATTTCAAAAATATATAGGCTATCGGAAGGTCACTGGGGTCTAAGGGATTTCAAACCATATACAAGTCCTCACCAGACACCTGCCAGAGCCTTGTCTTGACACTATTTAATTTCCAAAACTGAGAAATAAATGGTTTTGTGTGAGATGCCACGTTCCACTAATTTGTTATTGCATATCACACCATTACAATCATAAAAAATATAGTAACTCCTGTAATGTAGAACATGTGTTAAAATCATCATATCTTTTCTTATTCATTTCTCTCCATCATTATATTTACAAAATAGTAAGTATTAAAACATATTTGCATGTTTGTATAAAACTATTTTTTTCAGAGGTTGGATTTTGCACAATGGCAGCTGGTGGTTCAGGCTTGTAATTCTAGCTACTCAAGAGGCTGAGATCTGAGGATCATAATTCAAAGCCAGCTCAGGAAGAAAAGTTTGTGAAACACTTATCTCCAATAAACTACCAAAAAATAAAAAGAGAGATATTGAAGTAGAGCTGTGTCTAGTAGTGCTCTAGTCTTAATCTAGAATTAGCTCAGAGACAGGCCCAAGCACACACACACACACACACACACACACACAACACAACACAAAGAAGAAGTTGGAATATATTCATTAATGGAAAACACCTTTAATACAGATTTTTCTAAAGAGACATGATTTTAATCAGCTTCATATGCTCAAATACAGAGATAAGTAAAAATTAAATTTTCCTCATGTATTTTCTCCATCTCTTCTCTAATAATCCTCTATAGTTTGCACTCTTTTCCAAACAAGGAGGATAATAGACAACTATGGTCAGTTTTTCCACTGGGATCTTTTAATAGCTACCAGTTACAAAGAAATATCAGTGTACATATTCAATGCTGTTGTTCATTTGACTTCCTACACACATATCATTTGCACCAGTGTCAGCACTTTCATATATAAGGTATTTTCCTGATCAGTGAAAGTTTTCACTGATTTGTAAGTCCCCAGCATAATTAAAAACTGCTTGAGCTGGGAAGATGGCTCAGTGGTAGAGTGCTTGCCTTGCATGCATGAGGCCCTGGGTTCAATTCCTCAGCACTACATAAGCAGATTAAAGCCAGAAGTGGTGCTGTGGCTCAAGTGGTAGAGTGCTAGCCTAGCCTTGAGCTGAAGAGCTCAGGGTCAGTGCCCAGGCCCAGAGTTCAGGCCCCATTACCAACAAAACCTAAAACTAAAACAAAAAAAACTGCTAACAAGCCATTTAATTTGGTTGCACAACAATCTATAAATCTGTTCTTTCCTGTGGTCAGCTAGAGTTGTTTTGAGGATTTGTGAGAAAAGATTTAGGTAGGGACAAACACTCTGCAATATGTCACTATTCCTAGACCTATCTGACCATGTCTGATGTAATTGAAAATTGGATCTCAGCACTCACATCAAACAGAGCTCCGAAGCGTCCTAGCACTGCTGGACATATAGGTAGATCCTTCAAAGCTAGAGATAAACATTGTCTGTTAAGCATCATTCATCAACTTCAAGTTTCCAAAGAAATATTTGCTTGGAATGACCAATTGACTTCTTGGATTTCCTTCTGCACATCAGCTGACACTCCAGATCCCAACAACAAAGTTGGCATCAACTTCAGTAGCTCTGCTTCTTGAGAATTTTATTATTTTTGTTCAACAAATTTTCTGGAGTTTGTCTTCCAGGACCATGGTTTGTGGTCTACAAATCAAACCCAATGAGAGAGTCTGAGAGATCACAGGACTCCCTCAGCCTGTACAATCCTCCTTTAAAGGATCTTCAGTCTTAAGCTGCCATTTGTGCAATTGCTAAGAAAAAATACTCTAATTTTATACTCTTTTATGTTAAGATAATTTCTTCCTTACCAATTTCTTCTTGTTCAGTAGTGTAGGGTGCTTGAATTTTCAAGCTGTAAAATGATATCCCCACAATTAAAATGATGATATAATGTAATTTTGAAATAAGTAGAATTTCTTTTTGAAATAAGTGTCCTGTCAAAGTGTGTTTTGAAATTCTAAGGATGTGGCTTCTTTAGCCTGTTAATTCTGTAAACTCTAGTATACATGAAACTTTTCTTAATAATCATCATGATTTCTTTCTCATACAAGAAGACACTATACACATGTTTAAAATGAATTTTAATATGAATATTTATATGTACCAAGCCTTACTATTATTTTAAATTTATCTATTCAAGGTAATTTGACATAAGTAGCAGATATGTTGGGATAAGAACTTGATTTGTGTGCCAAAAATTCAAATACTTTAAGAATAATTATGGAAATTATTTTAAATCTAAAGTTTCTTCTTGTGGGAGATATTCTACACTTTTCAAGATATTCAAATACTACAATAATAAATACATGATGGTGTCTAAACACTGGTGGCTCATGCTTTCAATCCTACTTACTCATGAGACTGAGATCTAAGGGGGAAAATCAGCCAGTGCAGACAAATTTCAGAGCCTTTTATTTCTAATCAAGTAGTTACAAGAAAAAAGAAACTAAGGAAAGTAGAATGGAGGTGTGGCTCATATGGAAGAGTATTAGTTGAGCAGATAAACTCAAGAAAGAACACAAGGGCCTGAGCTCAAGCTAAAGTAATGGGGTATGTGTGAATATGCACACACACATACACACACACACACATACACACAAAAAATGGTATAAATTAATTCTTTAGAAGATAATTGGTATTTGATGTTTCCTAGGTGGGACTAGCTACACAAAATTATTTTTATAATTTTAATATATGTATTTATTTAATTTTAAGTTAATTACTCTGAATTTATTTTATGTGAATAATTGATTTGCCAATTCAACTATAGAACAATAAAATATTACAGAATTCAACCTTTCTATTTGATATTCAAAGTGTTTTCTGACTTTGAAAATTATTTCAACATAGGCCAATGAATAGTCTCACACTGACAGTTTTACCAATACATATAATTATCTTTGTCAAAAATTGCTTACATATTTTTATCCTTTGGTAATCAAAAACTACAAACAAATTTTTCACAAAAGGACATGAGCTTCTCCTTCATTCTTTTAGTCATTAAAAATAGAATCAGTTATAGTTTATTTTATTTCAGAATATAACTTCTCACACACAGATCCCATTTGGTCCAGAGCTGAAAACATTGATTTCTATCAGGCCACATTCTTGCCCATACTCCTAGTCTCTGGATAAACCTAAACCCAGAAAAGCTGTGGTCCAATTCTGACAGATACTTGTATTAACTGTGGAGGCAGATGATTCTATTTGATAAGAAAAAAAATAGTTTTGCACATGTGAAAAATACAAATTTCTATTTTCATAACTGGATTCTAAAATGGCTCGATTTATTCTCAACTTCTCATATTTCCTCTTCTTGACTACTGAGTTGATTCTAACTAATATAACTTTATAAAATAATGAGCATTGTTTCTAATATTACATTGCATAACATTGTCATGTCTGTTTTCTGGGAGAACTTTTTTTTGTTTCCTTGGATAAAGCAAGGGTGTCATGTCGATGATGGTCACCATGCTGGGGATTGAAACTAGTCATCAGCTAACGACGAACTGAGAGTAAGTTCTGAACACAACTTAAAGAAAAACATGGCCTTCACTTCGACAGCTAGCAAGGAAATGAATACTTTTAATAGGAATCAGCTACTTATATTTCACAGTTCCAGAAACTGAAAGTTAATGAATAGGTGGTTGTTTTTTTTTTGGGGTCCGGTCGTGGGGCCTGAACTCTGGGCCTGAGCACTGTCCCTCAGCTCTTCAGCTCAAGGCTAGCGCTCTACCACTTGAGCCACAGCGCCACTTCCGGCTTTTTTCTTTTTGCTTATGTGGTGCTGGGAATCGAACCCAGGGCCTCAGGCATGCAAGGCAAGCGCTCTATCACTGAGCCACCTTCCCAGCCCATGAATAGGTGTTTATAGCTACTAAGCATGTAGTATTTTTGTCATGAAATAGCAATTCATATTAAACATTCAAATACTCAAAATTTGCATATTTTGCCATAGAAAACACATGTCTTACTTGTTCTATACCTCAATTCTTCAAAATAAAGTCTTGCTATAGTACTTTTGAAAACATCTTTCAATAGGATTGATTCATTAGTGAATATTTTATTGTGATATGAATTTGTTTATTTTATTTTTATTTTCTTTATGTGGTACCAAGGAATCAAACCCAGGGCATCATGCATGCTTGGCAAGCACTCTACCACTAAGCCACATTCCCAGGCCTGTGAAATGAATTTGTTATTTGCAAAACATAATTTCATCTGGAAGAAATATTACCTGGACACATATAGTAACACCCAAAATAAATGTGTGGCATATACTATTTCAAATAACTACAAGGTCATCTCATGAGGATAAGAACCCAAGCCAATCACCATGCAGTGTTAAATTTTCTTCCTTACTTTGGATTTTCTCCTATCTGAATCTCCCTCACCCTACCTAACTACAATCAATCTAGCTATGTCTATGTGGCTTCTTGATTTTTCTCTGATTAATTTTATAAATTTGCTTCTCTTATTTAAATCTTTTCTTATTTTTAATGTCTGCTTTGCATTACTGTTTTGTTGTTTTTGTTTTTTATATCTCCATAGTTTGTTTTTTCTTTGTCTTGCACAAAGATGAAGGCAGTCTGGTTTGGTAGGATGTAGAACACACATTTTTTAATTCAAGAGAACATATCATATACATTGGAATATGTAGGATTCTTAGCCATTGACTATGCCCATAACAGCTGTGTTTTTTATGTGTTAATGACAAAAAAATCAAATGAGTGAAAATCCCCTACAGGTACATTCCCACATGCCCTCTGCTTTCCTCCTGTGATCTGCAAAGCTTGGTGAATTTTGGAATGTATAGATCATGTGCAGCAAAGTTGGCTGTGCATCTATCAATAGAATTCAAATTTCTTCACACATTTACTGTATGTCTATGCCACTTTGTCTTTATGCTTATGATATTTACCCAGCTCAGAATGACTTGGATTCCTATACATGCAAACTGAGGTTAATCTCTAGACCTATCTCTTTTCTGGATAAGTCTATTTTTATTATGCCAGATCTACTGATTTATATCTCAATGGCACTGAACTTTGTCATTTTCTTCCATATTTTTTTCTATAGACATGTTCTCTCCTTACTTCATTTACTAAAACCTCAAAATGCTTGTGGGAAGTCAAGGTCTTCTTTCAAAGATACTACTAAACATTTTGTCATACATGTTTTAAGTTTTAGGAGATTTTGTGGAAAACCAGTAACACAGGAAGTATTACATCCAGAACATATGCAAGCACATAGTCCATTCCTATGATGATTCTAATTAAGATAGGAAAAATGGTCATGGTTATTTGTCCAAATTGATCACTGCCAGAGAATTATAGGATACATTCTCTTTTTATGAAAACACAAATTCGAATTTACTTATACCCTAGACCATCAACACAATTTTTCTGGAGCAATAGAAATAAGATTTTTGTTTTTTTGATTTTGGTGCTCTTCAGTGTGGTAGTCCATGGGCTTGATCTTTCAGGTCTTGAAAAGGGGAAATAGGAACAGAGCTCAGTTTTAATTTTATTAAATTTTAATCCCTCCAAATATTTAAAGGCAACATTATTATCACTATCACCTGCTTACTTTCTTATTGCTTCCCACAACTTGGGACAGCATGATGGGATACTGGAGCTGAAGAAATGAGAACAGACAGAGAAAGAGTAAAGAAAATGATGACCAAGAAGGGCAAGTCTCACTGGATCTGGAACACTGCAGTCCCATAAGCAAACTTAGTTATTTAGTTTAGTACATGGTAGGTTATCATAGGTACCTCAGTAAACAAGACTTCAACATATTTTGTTGTTACAGCCATTGACATAAGACAGAGTTTGTGTACATAGTGATAACAGACTCTGGGCAGAGAGAAGTAGTAAATACTTTTAAAACCTACAGTTATGACTGAGATATCTATCTTACTCCCTTTATCTCAGCCTTCACAGGATTCAGTTCTTAGCCTTCTGTGAATTGGCAAAACAGCTTTCCAACCTCTTAACCCTTTCTTCCACTTCCTTGTGAATCCTTACTACAGATTTATCTACATTAAATATAGTTTTCTCCCTTTCTCTCTGTTTTGAGTCTAATTAAGATACAGCACTCCACCATCTAACATTTCAATTTCCTGATTTCTGAGGTCCTTCACCTTCATGCTGTTTCTAGTACAAATCCTCTATTTCCATGTTAAAATAGTCAATTATCTCCTACTTAAACTCAAGATGCCAGTGAGATTTTTTTTATCTCTGGATGACATATTAATTTATACACATAGGAGTGCTATCTATACTCCAAAATATTGGGGGAATCATGAAACTACAGGGAAAGTATCACAGAACTTATATCTCATAAATCAATAACAGTAAAAGTTCCAGAATGGATTTTTTATCACAGGGAACTAATTTAACCTTTCTAAATATTACTGAATCTCCCAGTACATCTGGAAAGACTATTTGATATAAGGATAAAAGGTAAAGATAAGAAAAAAAATCTCTGTGTTTCCAAATGAAAATGATTTACCTAATTAAATTCTTTCCAGCAAAGATTTTCTTTCTCCATAATATTATAAACAGTTGCTATTTACACTTTAAATTTGTTTGTCTATGTGTGCAGCATAGGGAGGGGTACATGCCAACCTGAGCTACATAGTAAAATTCTATCTCACAATAACAGTAGCAATAATAATAGTAGTAGGAAGTAGTAATAATTTCTTGCTGTAGAGTGCTATTATTATGTTCTTTGAGTTAAATCTGATATTTTTCTCTCTTCTCACTTTTTTTTTGGCAGTACTGGAATTTGAATTCAGGATCACTTGCAAGAACTCTATCATTTAAGCCATGCTTGCAAACTTTTTTCCTTATGTTATTTTCAGCTATGTCTTTGAGTTTTTGTTCAAAAACTAGAGTGAGATCCTTTTTTCTATCCATATCTTTCTGGGTTGCAGAGAACATTGGAATCTGCAAGCCTGCCTCCTTATTAAATAAAATGGTGTTGTAGTAACTTTTTGCCTAGATTGGCCTCAAATATGAAACTGTGATCCTTCCACTCTGTGCTACCCCAGAATCTGGGATGGAACTATCAGGTTTGATGTGTGTGTGTGTGTGTGTGTATGTGTGTGTGGTGTATGTGAGAGAGAGAGAGAGAGACAGAGAGAGACAGACAGACAGACAGACAGACAAACAGACGGAGACAGAGACAGAGAGAAAGAGAGACAGAGAGACAGAGAGAGACAGAGAGAGAGAAGGTATATTGGGTTTAAACTCTTGCTAAATAAGTGTTCCACGACTTGAAATACACCCCTTGATCTATTCTTTATATTTACATAGTTAAATATTTTCTATCAAACTTTTTTGAGAGAAAAGAATTTGAGAGATTACACTTTTAAGTGACTTTCAGTATGAGGAAACTCTGAAATGATCATTTCATAAGTGGTGATGTTTTGATTGAAAGTCATCCAAACTTATTGTTATATTTATTAATGTATATTTTAGTGTATTGATAGAAAGACAGTAAGAAGCAATAGAGAAGAAGATAAAAGGTGGTATAGCCTAGTGGCTAGTATTTTGATAAGTTTCGTTTTGACTTTTAATTTTGTAAAGAAGAAGAAAAAAAATTTAGGATTAAAAATTTAATTGGGGGTTCAGAGGAAGATGGTGGAAGAGAAGCTGGGGGCTAAACAAGTTCCCGAGTAGAAATCAGTTTTAGTGTTCCAGTGAAAAGTACAAGGCTAGAGAATCACACCAAGCATGCCATTATAGTACTGAGAGTTTGGCCAGGGAGGAAAAATTCAGGCATCTTGGTAAAGGAGAGAGATTCAAGTTGGTGTATGCAGCACTGACAGGTCCTGCTGCTTCTGTAGCTACCATATCAACAGAGAGATCCCAGGACAAAGGCACCAGAAGCAGTGTGAGAGCAGTTTCTACTCACCACCAGCAAGAACTGACAAGGAGCAGAACACTTCATCCTGCTGACCACAGACAGTTGCAGACCTTGGACAGCTCAGAAACCAAGAGAAAGTCATGAGTACCATAAAAGACATCCTCACTCCTTTCCACAGAGCAGCAGTGGGAAGGTAGTCCCTCCACCTCCAGAGAAAAACTCCATCTTTGATACTGACAAAAATAGGGCCAGAGCAGTTCAGGCCTTGGAAGAAGACAATAGGAGCCATTCAGCAGGTCAAAGGATTCTGAACTGTAGGACTCAGCTCCACCCCAGGAAAAAGCTGCCCTTCCCAGGTAAAGAAAGCTCTGCCCATTGAAGAGTGACTTTCTTCACTGGGTAAACAGAGCCAGAAGCTGCCCTATCCTCACTGTAGCACAGGTAACAGATCCAGCTGTAGGAGGGTAAAAGAAAACAATTAGAAATGTAAATCCTGAGAATGACTCCAGGCAGGGGTGTGTGAGTGTCTCAGGAGCTAGCACCTCAGTGAAAAGCTACTGATTGCTGGCAGGCCTCAACCCTACCCACAAACTAGCCCCATCACAGAAACTACAAGTTAGAGGAAACAGCCATCTCCTTCTTCTATGATACTCAAAGCAGATCATACTCCCACTGAAGTAGCCTGGGAGGAAGATCACAAAGTCCCTGGTAAGGCAGAGCTTCATTCTGCCTGCTCAAACTGATTTAAGAACCAAATCAAGCTACAGGAAAATCAAAAACCAAAACAAACCAGAGACTCCACTCAGAGACTGGTTACAGACACAGGGGAGACACAAGATTACCACCCTTCCCCACAAAATGAACTTTTTTCTAACTTTTTTAAAAATTAAAAAACAAAGTTTTCTATTTTTTTCATCATTTTTATTTTAGGTTTATGTTTTTTTACTATTATTATTTTGAAATTCTCTTTTTACTCTTTTCCCAAAAGGTCCTTTTTGTATTTTGCTTTACTTAATTGCTGAACAGCAATATATATACCCGTCTTCGAATAGTAGACCTTATTCTTCATTGTGTGCATATTTAATTCAGATATAGCTTACTAAGTACACAAACTCTCAGCCTTAACTCCCTTAATTGTACTATTATTTTTTTACTATATAATTTTAAGTGTTTAATTTTTCTTTTTTCTTTATCTCTCTTCTCTGTTCCTTTTATCCTTTTCCTCTCTCTAAATTTAGGTCTTGGTTATATTCCCTTTCTCCTTTTCCCTCCCAACATTCCTCTAATCTTATTTTCTCCTCACAATTCTCCCTAAGCCCATTAATTTCTGGTATGCTGACTCCTTGTTTGATTTTTCTCAGTCCATTGATCCCTAGTTGTTTGTTGTTGAACCAGATTGTATCTGTTGAACTAGATTGTACATGTACTCATTTTGACTGTGTCAAACAATCTGTGCAACTACAGAGATCTGGTTGATGCTTGCCTTAAAATAGTGTTCTAGCACAGAATTGATTTTGCTTTCATACCAAAATGGGCAGAACAAGCCAGAGAAACACAAGAAAAATGGCAAGTCCAGGTATCTCAACCCCTGCTCATGGTAATCAGGCAACAGACCAGTTAATGAATAATCCAGAGGAGAGTTCCCAAAGTGTTCTACAAACACTACTGGTAAACATGTTGAATGAAAAGATTGAAAGCCTGCAAAGGACTCTGTGTGAGCATGATAGGGAAATGCATGAGCATGATGGGGCTAACCAAAGATTGTTACAGGAATTTTGCAAGCATACGGGGGCTAATCAAAGATTAATAGAGGAATTGTCTGAGCAGGATGAGAATAAACAAAAATTAATAGAGGCATTCATGGACTCTGAAACAGAAAGCTGGAGGAATCCATGGAAGCCACAAAGGAAATGCTGAATGAAGCCTAACAGAAGGAAAGGGAGCCTAATGAAACTATAACCAATCAAATAAAGGATTTGAGAATGGACACTGAAAACCAAGTTAAGGAGGTAAAGAAGTCCACACGAGATCTAAAACAATGCTCCAACAGAGTTTGAAGCCATCAAAATTGACCAATTAGAAGAAAAAGAAATTAAAAAAAAACAAAGTAAAAAGTCTTGAGAGGAGGTTAGACCTGCAGAAGATCAAATCTCTGGGATTGAAGACAGCCTAGACAGTATAAAGCAACAATGCTTTATAAGAAATGTACTCATTACCTTGCTCATGTAACTGTAACCCCTCTGTACAGTATTTTCACAATAAAAACATATTTTTAAAAAAAGTCTACAGAATATTTCACCCAACAGCATCAGAATACACATTCTTCTCAGCAGCACATGGAACATTCTCCAAAATAAACCACATTTTAGGTCACAAAGCAAGTCTGCCCAAGTTCAGAAACTTTGAAATTATGACCTGCATTCTCTCAGACCACAAGGGAATAAAATTAGAATTCAACAACAAAAGCCACCAAAGAAATTCCTGTAACCCATGGCAGCTGAACAAGTCACTGTTGAACCACCAGTGGGTCTTGGAAGAGATTAGAAAGGAAATTCAAATATTCATAATATTTAAGAAAAATGAACATACATATTACTAGCCCCTCTGGGACATAGCAAAGGCAGTACTCAGAAGCAAGTTGCTCTGAGTTCCCATATCAACAAATTGCAGATATCTGAAACAAAGAATTTAACAAGACACCTGAAGCTCTTTTAAAAAGAGAAACAAGCTAAAACCCAATCAAGCTGATGGAAACAAGTAATTAAAATTAAACATAATTAAATGAATTAGAGGCCAAAAGACATAGAAAGAATCAACAAAACAAAGAATTAGTTCTTCAAAAAATTAACAAACTTGATAGACACTTAGTAAATATTATCAGAAAAAGAAGAGAAAATAACCAAATAAACAAACTCAGGGATGACAATGGAAACATCACCACAGAAACAAGCAACACTCAGAACATTACAAGGGAATACTTCTCAAACCTTTATGCTAATAAGTTTGAGAACTTGACAGAAATGGAACTTTTCCTAGCAAATATTGACATGCCCAATCTAAAACAAGATGATTTAAAATAACTTAACAGACCAATATCAAGCATTAAAATAGAAACACCAATAAGAGCCCACCCACCCAAGATAAGCCCAGGAGTAGATAGATTTACAGCTGAATTCTACAAGGACTTCAAAGCAGAACACACACCCCAACTCTTCAATGCAATTGGAAGTTAAAGTTCACTACCACACTCTTTCTATGAAGCCATCATAACCCTCATCCCCAAACCAAGCAGGGACTCATCAGAAAAAAGAACTATAGACTCATTTCTTTGATGAACATGGATGTGAAACTTCTCAACAAAATTTTGGCCAATCAACTTCAAGAACTCATCAAAAAAATTATACACCATGAGCAAACAGGATTTATTGCAGGGATGCAAAGCTGGTTAAATATACATGACTCAATTGATATAATTCATTACATCAACAAGAGCAAGGATAAGAAACATATGATTAGATGCAGAAAAAGCATTCTACAAGATCCAACACCCTTTTATGATGAAAGCTATGGTAAAATAGTATTCCAGGGAACATTTCTCAATATAATAAAGGCTATTTATGACAAAACTACAGCCAGCATTATACTTAATGGCAAAAAGCTAAAGCCATTTCCTCTAAATTCAGGAATGAGAAAAAGATGTCCATTCTCTCTTCTTTTCTTCAATTTAGTGTTAGAATGCCTAACTATAGCAATAAGACAAGATGCAAATATAAAGGGGATCTAAATAGGGAAAGACGAAGTAAAATCTCCCTCTTTGCCGATGACATGAACTTGTACTTAAAGAACCCCTTAGACTCCACTCCCACGTTACTAGAGATGATTTGAAATATTGGCAAAGTAGCAGGGCATAAAACTAACCCTCAAACAAAGGAGGAGGCTACAATGCTTGATAAGAAATGTACTCATGGAAGTGGCGCTGTAGCTCAAGTGGTAGAGCACTCGCCTTGAGCTGAAGAGCTGAGGGACAGCACCCAGGCCTATAGTTCAAGCCCCACGGCCAACCAAAAAAAAAGAAATGTACTCATTATCTTGCCCATGTAATTATAACCCCTCTATACAGTATTTTCTTTTTTTATTTTATTTTTTTGTCGGTCGTGGGGCTTGAACTCTGGGCGTGGGCGCTGTACCTCAGCTCTTCAGCTCAAGGCGAGTGCTCTACCACTTGAGCTACAGCGTCACTTCTGGTTTGCTGGTGGTTTATTGGAGATAGGAGTCTCACAGTCTTTCCTGCCTGGGCTGGCTTTGAACTGTGATCCTCATATCTCAGCCTCCTGAGTAGCTAGGATTACAGGCGTGAGCCACCAGCACCCGGCTTCTGTACAGTATTTTCACAATAAAAAAAAATCAATGGCTTTTCTGTAGGCCAGCAATGGGAAGAGCACGGCAAAAAAAATAAAAATAAAAATACCTAGGAATTAATTTAACTAAAGAAGTGAAGGACTTCTATGATGAAAACATTTTTTTTTTTTTTTTGGTCAGTTGTGGGGCTTGAACTCTGGGCCTGGGCGCTTTTCCTGCACTCTTCAGCTCAAGATCAGTGCTCCACCGCTTGAGCCACAGTGCCACTTCCAGTTTTCTAGTTTATTGGAGATAAGAGTCTCATGCCCTGTCTGGCTTTAAACCGCTATCCTCAGATCTCAGCCTCCTGAGTAACTAGGATTAGAGGCATGAGCTACTGACTCCCGGCTTGATGAAAACTTTAAAAACCTGAAAAAGAAAATTAAAGCAGAACTAAGGAAGTGGAAAAATCTCCCAAGGTCCTGGATTGGGAAGATTAATATGGTGAAAATGGTAATACTGCCAAAGGCTATCTACAAAATCAATGCAATTCCCATCAATATCCCAACCTCATACTTCAATGAAATAAAAGAGGAATCCAAAATTTCTTATGGAACAATAAAAGACCATGACTAGCAAAAACAATCCTTAGCAGAAAGAACAGTGCTGGAAGAATATTAATACCAAATTTCAAACTCTACTACAAAGCCATAGTAATCAAAACAGCTTGGTACTGGCACAAGAACAGACCTGAGGAACAATAGAATAAAACTGAAGACTCAGGAATGAACCCACAGACCTATAGCCACATAAATATTGATAAGGGAGCTAAAGAAATAGAATGAAAGAAAGACAGCCTCTTCAGTTAATGGTGGTGGCAAAATTGGTTAAACACCTTTAGAAAACTAAAACTAGATCCTTCTATATCACCCTGCACCAGAATCAACTCCAAATGGATCAAAGACCTCGGAATCAAAGCAGACACCCAAAAACATTACAGGAAGGAATAGGAGAAACCCTAGGTCTCCTTGGCACAGGATGAAATTTTCTTAATAGAGACCAAGAAGCATGACAAAAATCAAAGAAAAGTTGTTCAAATAATATTGCATGAAACTGAAGATCTTCTGCATGGCAAAGGACATTGATAGCAAGATCAATAGGAAGCCCACAGACTGGGAGTAAAGATCTTCACTAGGACAAGGGTCTCATATCTAAAAATGTACTTATAACTGAATAAATTAAATCCCCCCAGCAACAAATCCTCAAAGAAACAACTGCCTGATAAATAAGTGGGATAAAGAGTTAAAGAGAAACTTCTCTGAAGAGGAAATAAGGATGTCCAATAGACACATGAAGAAATGTTCAACTTCTCTAGCCATAAAAGAAATGCAAATCAAAACAACATTGAGATTCCACTTCACCCCAGTTAGAATGGCTACAATCAAGATATCTGTGGCCAAAATGGAACTTTACTGTATTGTTGGTGGGAGTGTAAAGTCGTTCAACAACTTTGGAAAGCTATTTGGAGGTTCCTCCAAAGACTATACATAGAGCTCCTCTATGACCCAGAAATTCCACTTTTGGGCATTTACCCAAATGACCACAAACAAGGCCATACTAATGCTACCAGCACAACTATGTTTAGCACAACATTATTCACCATAGGTAATATATGGAACCAACCCAGATGCCCCTCAGTAGATGAATGGATCAAGAAAATGTCCCATTTGTTAGGAAATGGAATGACTTGGGAAAAATCATATTAAGTAATGTAAGCCAGATTCAAAGAAACATAGTTCCCATGGTTTCCCTTATTTGCAATAACCAGTGTATGTCATATGTCTAGGACAAGTAGAAAAGCTCAACAGCGACGTACATATGACCATAAGGGATGATGCTAAGCAAAATGAGCCCCAAAATAAGGACATAGGAGGTTTTATCTTTGTTGCTATTGTTTATAATGAGCTTATAATGTACTGTGTCATTTTTTTCATATGTTTTTCTCCTCTGGTATAACCCCTGTTTGCACTGTATTTGATTCCTGTACCCTATATCTTGTATATACTTTTTTTCTAATTTGGGGAGGAGAAGGGAAATAACAAAATGCTGAAACAAGGATACAGGTTGACCCATTGTAACAATAAGATGTACAAGACACTATCTTGGAAATGAACCTTACAACTTTGGGGATGGGCAAGTGTTGGGGAGGTGGGGCAGGAAAGGATGGCAGGATAAAAACAAAGGAGGGGCTGATGATGCTTAATAGAAAATGTATTCACTACCTTACTCATGTAACTGTAACTCCTCTCTACAATATCTACAATAATATATACATATACATTATACATTGGCACTGGAATGAAGCTTTTATTATGATAGAATTCTTATTTACATCTTATTTTATTGTTCAGAAATTTCTCTCAAGTATCTCTTTGGGAAGAGAGCTTGAGATAGATAATAGATAGACAGATAGATAGATAGACAGACAGATAGATAGATAGATAGATAGATAGATAGATAGATAGATAGATAGATAGGTAGGTAGGTAGGTAGATAGATGCCACCTTAAGAACTAATCAAATGCTACCTCCATCAAAAAATTACTGCTTAGCACTCCAGGCCCCTGCCCTTCTCCTTCGTTACGGCACATGGAGACCAGGTAAGGAGCCTGAGGGCCTGTCCTCAGGTGACAGTACACATGGATATTAGTCTCCAGCAAGTCCCAACCACCTACCACAATAAAGTCAAGTTTAGCCTGGCCATGAGGGCTCACAATTGTGAGGTACTCTCAGGTGAGTGAGATGTGAGGATTGCAGTTTGAAACCACCTTGAGCAGACAGATCTGTGAGAGTCATTTCTAATTGCCCATCAAAAAGTGGTGGTGCTTAAGTATGAAGTTATGGGACACAGCCCAGACTCTAAGATCAAGCCCCAATTCTGGAACAACAAAAACAAAACTCAAATGGATTTGTAGAAACTACAAATCCATAATTCATTTCAGACTTGCTTGTAAGCCAGTTCCTCTTCCAAAAAACAACTTTACTTATCACTTTATGTGTTATTATAAGTCTCAAGCTCTTCTCTAAATTTTGTGTAGTGTGATTTAATATTATTTAATCACACCTGTTATGCATAATATTATTCTAATCACACCCTATAAAAATTTGTGATTTGTAGAAGTGTTGTGAGTCAGCTCTTTAACTAATACGCTTTTAATAGCAATTTCTGAATTCATACTGTATTCAGTTAATGACCCACTCAGTCATGTTAGTTTGCCTAGTTTTCTTGTGGGCAATAAGGTATTTACAATAATTACAACTTTTTTCTTTCAAAAACACATATTTTAATCAAGTGACTACAGTATACTGGATAACGGACCTGTAAATTTTTTTACATTATAGACATTAGATTTTTGTGAATATACTATCTTACAAGTTTAGAAAGGCTTGATAGATGTTGCTGCGATAAGCATTTTGAGATGGGGAGATTATCCTGCCTTTTCAGACTTTGTTCAATGCAAATCAGAGATCTTCATAGGACGAGAGCACTAGAGTCAATGAGAAGATGTGAGATGGAAGCTGAGATGAGAGAATAAAGAAGACGCTTCACTGTTGGCACTGTAGGTAGAGGAAGGTACCATGAGCCAAGTAACGCAGGTGACATCTAGAAACAGGGAAGAGCAAAGACAGAGATTCCCATGGGAAGCAGCAGATATGTTGACATTGGGTTTTTCCTTAGTCCCTTAGCACTGCAAAATAATAAATACAAGTGGTTCATTATGATATACTGAATAACTGATCATGTTTTATAGCAACAATCTGAACAATAAATTGATACAAATAGAAGCAAATGGCTTGAAATTACTTTTCTCACTGACTTCTGAAATTTGACATGGTTCCTTCTGGCATCCTGGCTTGTTACTGCAGCTCTTCCATGCGTACTTTGTAAAAGCTAGTTAAGTATAAGCTTTAGATTTGGTTTGATTTTTAATCAAATTAACATGCCTGTTTTATAGTACCACACTTTCAAAACAATAGTTGCCATAATCTACTTTAATCTACTTTGCTCTACTGTCTCTAAAATCACACGAGAAACAAGCAATGTTACCATAGCCCTTGTATTATTAATAATGTTATTATTGATCATGTTTTCTTGAGATTCTCTTTTATAATTTTATTAGTATTAAACACAATACACAAATAAATAGGATAGTGCCACTTTTCTTGAATCTCCCTCTCGGTATATTCCTTAATAAACTCAGTCACTAACAAGATTTAAAAACATGAAATTGTTTTATTACTTTGGGAACAACTCTGCTTCCATGTAACATGCTGCTGTGGTTAGTCTTCTCACTAGAGAGAAATCAACTTGAAAAGGTACTCGTGAACCAATCTCAAGAATGGAGAAAGCCAGGTAAAATAACAGTCCTGCCCTTTTACTGCAAGTATAATAAAAAAAAATTAAGAAACTTGATAGAAAAGATCAATTGCAACAATGAGATGTACAAGACATTATGTTGAAAAATGAACTTTACAATTTAGGGGGGGAGGGTGTAACTGAGGAGGTGGGAGGGAAGGGATAGTAGGGGGAAAACAAAGGAGGAGGCAACAATGCTAGATAAGAAATATACTCATTACCTTGCTCATGTAACTGTAACCCCTTTGTACAGTATTTTCACAATAAAAAACTTAATTAAAAAAAGAAAAGATCTGTCTCACCACTAGCTCCTGTAACTCTAAGTAGCTTGCAGAGAGAGGCTAAGACAGGTTTCAGTCTACATTTTAATCTTGAAGGTGAAATTCAGTAATTGATGGTGGTCCATGGTAACTGTCCCCAGGGAAATAATGAGATATCCTTTCTTAGCCAGACATCCAAGGGCATTTCTCTACAACTTTCCCCCAAACTCAGGCGAAACAACTAGAAGGAAGATGCTATCTATTGAGGATTATGGAAGTATATTTTACTTCCATAAGCATAGGCCTTTGTCTTCTATGTAAGAGTGAAATCTAGTAGCATAGACAGCTCCAAGATTCCTGTCCTCAGCACAATATTCACAGACAGAGATTCCACACCAGCCCTGGAACTAATGAGATGGACTAACTTTTAGAGTGAGTCAACAATGGTAATGACAGAGGCTTAGAAAGCAACTTCAACCTTGCCCAGATACCTGAGTATATAAGACTTAATCCTTAATTCAGTTCAGTACCAGCCTCTTGGATCAATAGACGGCCCTCATTATCCTGTGGTTCAACAGGCAGGTAAGAACAAAAGCCTCAAAGCAAATAAACACATAATTTATTAAGTTAATAGATAAGTATATGCTTAGCCAAAGATTTTAAAGACCTCTACCATCACAAAAAATTGGGAGAAAATATTCTAGAAGAAAATAGAAAATGGAAAAATATTCCATATTTATGAATTTGCATGATTAAAATTGTTGAAATGTTCTGGTACCAAACTGAATTCAATGTAATCACCATCAAAATTTTGATATTAGCTATAAAAATAAAAATCCTTAAAATTCATATAAAATACAAAAATCTTTCAATAGTCAAAATAATCCTGAGCAAAATAAAAAAATGGAGCTTGAAAGCATACTTGAAAACATAGTATTATAGTAATAAGCAGCAAATTATGAACACAAAAACAGACATATGAACCAAATTAATAAACTAAAAAATACAGAAATAAGCCAAGCAGGTATTATTGCCTATAGATTGTTGACTAAGGTACTGAGTATGTATGTTGGAAAAAAGTGAATGGTGAGAAATTATCTAAAATAGCCACATTCAGAAAAGTGAAATCAGATATCCACATCTCACCTTTAAAAAAACACAAACAATTCAACATAAATCATAAATCAAAATGGAAACCGGAGCCATTGAAATTAT
The DNA here is from genome assembly GCF_000151885.1 of Dipodomys ordii. Classification (NCBI taxonomy): domain Eukaryota; kingdom Metazoa; phylum Chordata; class Mammalia; order Rodentia; family Heteromyidae; genus Dipodomys; species Dipodomys ordii. Next base: position 12,338,406 of record NW_012267232.1, read on the forward strand.
CATTGGAAAACAGAGAGGAAACTTCAAGTTTCAGGTACAGGAACTAGATTCCTGCAGAATGACTTCAATTGCTTTTCGGACAGAAGCCAGAATTTTAAAAAGGAGGTTCACTGACTGACTGAGCATGGTCCTAGAGAAAAAAAGGAGGTTTTCTGTTTTGGTTTGTCATGGGTCCTGAACTCTGGGCCTGGGCACTGCCCCTCAGCTCTTCAGCTCAAGGCTAGCACTCTACCACTTAAGCCACAGTGCCTCTTCCGGCTTTTTCTGCTTATGTGGTACTGAGGAATTGAACCCAGGACCTCATGCATACAAGACAAGCACTCTATCACTGAGCCACCTTCCCAGCCCAAATGTAAGGTTTTATCCAGAAAAATAAGTGAGGTGAAATTGCTCAACTGGAATAGCACCTGCCTTACATGTGAGAAATCCGGGGTGCAAATATCATTACTGACAAACATAAACAAAAACAAATTGTAAAATTTCAAATTTTAAATGTGAGCAGTGTTTAAAAAGCTACCCTAATTTGGGATATCACTAGAAGTAAAATAAGGTGAGGGATACTTTTAATGAAATACAGAGTCTTGAAACAAAGCATTGGAGATCTAGAAAAAGAAAAATAACAGAGATGTTCAAGAAGTAAGACTGAAATGTGACAAAGTAAATTCACAATTGTGTTATGAAAGTATGACACAGTGATAAAGACTGTGGAAAGGGCTTAAACAATATCCCTGAATATTTTCTATGCAAAAGAAATGGAATGAGCATAAATAACTGGTTGAAGTTACTGTTTCATGCATTTTAGGTCTTCCATGTATTCCTTCAAATGTAAAAAAATCATTTTTTAGTGGTAGCAAACATACTCTATGTTCCATTTCCAAATGTATCATAGAAATGGAACTACATAAAATATTTTAACTTCTGTCTGAGGAATATTTATATATGTACATATAAACACTAACACCATTGTCACTATTGATAGTGATTTTATGTGATTTTCTGTTTAATAGTAACTAGAGTTAAAACATAATGTCTTTTCACCATCATATTCTTTGAAACAATGTTTCTAAGTTTTCAAATTCTAGCTTTATTCTACTTTAATTTTTAGCTTTTTGGTTGTCCTTATATCTTCTTTTATATGACACAAATCCCATTTGAAATACAGAGTATAACTTCAACATAGTTTCCCAACAAGCTGTTTAATAGTTTAGCTGTTTACCTCTGTATGTGTATGTTCCCCTTACCACCTATACATATTTAAAAGATCAGTGCATTTTGTGCCAATAGCTTTTATCATGCAACTTATAGAATTTTTTTGTTATTTTGTGAAATTAAATGTTTATGCTATGCATGCTGACCTTCCTATCTGTCAATAGATTTTGCTAATGACTTTTCAGAACATGATCTGGGATAGAAATAAGAATTGGCACAGATAAAGGCAGAAGGTAAAGTTTGGTCTGGATTTTTGAGGTGTCGTATTACCATTCTTGGTGTTTGTGTTTCTCTAGCTCTTAAAATATTTAGAGAAAAATATCAAGGAATATTGATTTTGTAGTTTGCTAATTGTAGATACGCAGCTTTCTGATTCATAAATAACGTGTAAATGACTTATAACAAATTTTATGCTGCACCAAACATCTAACATGTCGAAATCAACTGTTTCTTTATGTTGTGTGTGTGTGTGTGTGTGTGTGTGTGTGTGTGTGTGTGTATTGGTATTCAAAGAAACCACCTCTCACGTGGAAAGGAGCCATGAACATTGCTTCAGGGTGAGGTGTCAATAAGGTACACTTGTAATTTAATTAAATATGGAAATTATTGATGAAGAAAAAATCATTTTGGGACAATTCTAAAATCAGATATCTATGCTAGAGATCTTCATATAAATATTATTGAATATAAAGAAAACTTAAAGAAAACTTGAAGTGTTTGGATGATTGAATTAATTGATTATTATGCTAAGTAATTTGGATATCTTTAATCCTACATGTAATGAGACTATGAATGCAACGTAAAGTATCTATTTTTGATGAAAGTCTTGGGATTTGTTAAATATGCTTTTTTTCACAGAGTACAGCAAACACTAAGATATTATAAGGAAAAAACAATAAAAGGAAATGTCAAGAAGATAATTATGACTGTTTTATGAAGTACTTTGGTGTGTATTTTCAAAAAGGTATATATTTGTATTTGTATTTGACATATTTTTCATATCCTTGTAAGTGCCTTAATATAGAAATATTTCATGTGAAAGAATTTATATGAAAATTTTTAGCAGTTTCCTTTGTTCCAAAAACCATTGTACTTTATGAATTCTTGCAACTTTTTCCAACATTGAATATAAAAATGTATTCCTTTATTAAATGTGAAACTTCCTGTATTTGAATATACCTACATGCTGCAAATATACCTGAACAGAAGTCACCTGCAAACAACATTGTGTACACACCTACACATAGCTTCTTGGTAGAAAAAATGTATTTTTATTTTTATAGACCCCCATTGAAGAGGCTATAACTCTAGCAAGAGCTTCTGAGAGAGTTTTGCCTTGCTTATTATTTTTATACTTACTGTGGGACATGGAAGAGAATATAGAAGCCCATACTCTTCAGTTATATATGGTACGTTCTTACTATTGAGCAGCTTGGGGGAAATTTTAAAAGGCATTACATTGACCAATACTACAATATTTCTTTTTCTTGTTTAATCTTCATCATGAACTAATGTCTTTTATCTATGCCTTAAAACCTGCCACTTGGCAAAAAGATATTCCTATTTGCCTCCTTCATTGTTAAATGTAGTCTTTACAGAAAGAATTCACAATTTGCTTTGCACAAGTCCATAAAATAGAACATCTTACCAAAAGTGTTTTTAATAGACACATCAGGCATCCATATTCCATATTTTTGAGGCAACATCCCATGTATCAGCCCTAACATAGTTGAAAGTGAATTTTGGAAATATTTGCCATGGCTTGAGTTCTTTTAAATTAGGTGAACATTATCCGAATGATAATATAAAACCAAGTAACCAACTATTACAAAGTAAACAAAATTTACATAGTATTCAACATGGATGGCATTTGGGGGAAATATTGAAAGTTTGAAGCTTTGGAACTTTTACCGTTGTTGGCTGTACTATAAAGCAGTGCAGCCTCTGTGGAACTATCTGCGTACACATTTATAAAAGTAGTATTAACAATAGCCAAGACATTGAACCAGCTATTTTGATATATCCAGGATTGCTCTTTCTTCTCAGGATTGCTTAGAATGTGTGTGTATGCACACACACAAAAACACACATATGATGGAGTATTATTTGGTACACAGAAGAATTAAAAATGCTGTTTCCAAGGAAATGAAATGTAGCTGGAGATTTTTATGCTCAGTAAATAAGCCAGACTCAAAAGGACCGATGTTAATTATTTCCTTATATTTGATCCTGAGCAGAAAAGTCCGCGAGACTCTTATCTCCAATAAAACCACCAGAAAATTGGAAGTAGCACTGTGGCTCAAGCAAGCGCTAGAGCACTCACCTTGAGCTGAAGAGCTGAGGGACAGAGTCCAAACTCAGAGTTCAAGTCCCACGACTGACCAAAAAAAACCATTATATTCATGAATGGAAATATCATAGTAACCCCATTGTAAAATTTAAACATAATAATTAAAAACATAATCTTATTCTCACTAATTTTAAAGTAGATTTAAGTCTTTGTTTTAGATTTTGTGCTTCTGAATCATGTGATAAAAAGATTCGTGGAAAGAGGAAAAACTCTTTGCATAGAGAATCAGGATCCCCTTCATAACCAGACATAAGTATTAGATTTTCATAATCCAGAAACCTCATTTGAGTTGCCCATAATGCTTCCTAACTTAAAGGAATATCTATTGAGAATACATAGATCTAAAATACAGAAACCCAGTCCACAGATTATTTTGGAAAGAGGTAGAAAAGAGGGGCATATGAGAAAAATAGAAATACAGAATAGGAAAATAATAACTCTAAAAAGAATATTGTATGAAGGACAGAATATCATTAGAATCATAAGGGAAAGACCAACACAAATAGTGATAGAAAAAAATTGTAATAACTATGTCCTATTTTCTTTTGGTTATATTTAAAGAATACTGTTTCCAACTACACTTTAACTTTATTTTAGTGAGGGTGTGATTTAATAAAAGAAAACCATAGCACAAATGAAAGCCTACACAGGTTTATCCTTCCCCTGAGTTTTCTTCACCCACACACAAGAAAACATATATAGATAGACACATAGAATTTATGCTATGGACAAAAAAGTCACTGATTACTCTTGAGCTCCACCATCCTATCAAAACTCACCATTTATCCTAGAGATTGACTCCAACTTCTCCACCACATTATCAGTCAAGCTGAATTAGAGGACACACTGAAAAATGGGGTGAATCCATTCCACATATCAGCTTCATTTGTGTAGCAGGGCTGCCTGTAACATGACTCCACATTCACTCTTGTCTCTAAACAAATTGTCTCTTTTTCATCCATGCCTAAAAGTGATACAACTTGCAACTGCTAACACAGTTTGAGTGTTTTTACCACTGGTGTTAATTACCTATTTTGTTCACACTTAACAAAATTTACTTTTATTGGGCTCCTATTCATATTTAATACACTGGAAAAAATTGTTTGGGGTCAATTTCATAAACGTGGTATAGATTATACCTTTACTGTTTAGCTGTGTTTCCAGTCCCAGAAGACATGTTTTGTTATGTGGAATTGTAGTAATGGATGGACAGGCTAAATACGACATTGGAAGTAATGTTGAAGGACAAGGGACCACTAGGAGGCTATGGGTAAAGAGTATAGGTTAAGTAGGTTAAGGGGTGGGAAACATTGTTGTTGGGTTTTTTGTTGTTTTTTTTTTTTTTTGCTGAAAGAGCCTTTTTTTGACTTTTGGGGGAAAAGGAGATCTTGAATTTTTAGCATGAACACAGGAACATAGTTTGTTTTTACTCAGATTCTTCATATGGAGGGACACAGAAGTTTTTTTTTTCCCAGTATGCTTATCAGGAAATACCTAGTTGACAGTACAACTAGGGCTCCTGTGACTGAAGATCAGCTAATTTCCCAAAGTACTAACTTATCATCTGAGATTATGGAAGAATTTTGTGCACATGAAATCAAGCATGATAAATACTTTTTCTACTCCTCAGTACTTATGTACAGACAGTTTCACATTTGCGCAAGTAATGATATGAAACAAGGTTATCCCATTCTCATATTCATTCTGCAAATTAATGAAGTAGAGTTTTACAAACTAGCCTTAAAAATCTTTTGAATATGATATAGACTCATTATGTAGGAACATTTTTTCTTAGAGTCAAGAATCAAATTTCTGTTATAATTTACATGCCACATATCAAAACACCAAATTTTTATTGATTTTTATTTCTTTTTTAGTAAAAACTTTCCTTCATTTGTTGTAAGTCATAGTTTATGATAAAAATTTGTGTCATACTAGCTAGTTCTATGCCATAACTTTGAGAATCATTAATTATTAGATTATAGAACAAAAATTTCACAGATAATAGCTGACTTTTAGAAAATAAATGCAGAGAATTTTTATGTGAGTTCAATAAGACTCATCTAAAGTTTACTTTTTATGATAGACTTATAACACAACTCAATATTTCCTACAGAAATAATTAGAATCAACTTTCCCAGAGACCATGTCATATGCATTCAATTGTATTCTTGTAATTTTTCTTCTAATAATAAATCTTAGGGGATACCTACATTAATTTTATTTTCATATATAATTTCCATGTATACTTATATATGAACACATCCAAAGTAAAAATTATGTAAATACACATTTGTGAATTCAATTAAGTTTTTTTAAAAAAAATCCCACAGCTTAATTGAAAAGCCTAATGAAAATTAAATCATGAAAAATTATTTTACATTAAGTAAATGAACTTAAATTAAATAACACTATGCACATTTTACATAGTTCATTTACTTTACATTATTATGCAACTTTTGTGACTCCAAAAGATAAATCTAATTAAGTTTAATTGTAAAATCCATTTGAGCTATTTTAAAGTTTTTTCGATATCCTATTAAATGGTTAAGCAAATTCAAATTCACTAATATAATTTGCCTATGAAAATAAGCTTGTTGAATTAATCCATAACTAACATAATTCAATTAAAGAAGAAACAGGTTATGAGTTTTGATATAGTGAACTTAATTAAACTTCATGCAATAAAAAGTTCTATCAGAATAATATTGATTTTCATACTAAAAATAGTTACTTAATGTTATTATTTTCTGTTAATGAGTGATGGATTTGTTTTTATGTGTAACTATCATTCAAACAAAAACTCCCACAAAGTAGTCAGTATTTTAGACTCTTTTTAGTTTCTAAATGTAAGACAAATCACTGATTTCAGATATATCACAACATATTCAGCAGATTGTGCATGTTGGCAGATTTGGACAGAGTTCATATGAGTTACACCTGTTCTTTGTTATCCTCAAAATGAAAATCCTGGTATACCACCGAAAGGAAGAATTGTTCATTGCACATTACTGAAGCATTGAGAATATGACTCAATTAACTTCTCTCTCACCCTCCATTAAATATCTGAAAGATATTTTGAAATTGCTGGACGATGCAGCCTCACCATAATGAATTACCTACAAAGTATGAGGAAATTTTAAGCATTATATTTATTTTACTCAGTTGAGCTTAAAATAACTTCCACTCGGTGTTTACCTTGGCTATGAAATCTGCAGAGCAAGCATGGACTACTCATCTTATCCATAAGTCAAAATAACAGTTTTGAAATTTTATCCATAGGCTAGATTTTTCTTCTATTTTCATAGTTAAGTATGTTTTTCTTTTTTAATTTATATAATTTTTTCAGAATATATACTTTTTAAATTTTATTGTCAAGGTGATATGCAGAGAGTTTAAGTTTACATAAGTAAGGCAGGGAGTACATTTCTTGTTGAATATTGTTCCCCCCTCTTTGTTTTTCTCCCACTTCCCTTTGTCTCACCATTTTCTTGTTCCCCTTCCCTTCCCTAATTCAAATATATATTTATACAATACACAGGGTACCAAAATCAAATACAATGACAACAGGGGATAAACAGGGGGAAAAAAAAGAATGACATTGTCCTATTTGTAAGGAAATTGAGAGACTTCGAAAAAATCATATTATTTGAAGTAAGCCATACCCAAAGAAACATAGGGTATAAGCTCTATGACATTAGTCTTGACAACAAATAAGCAATATAAGCAAAAATAAAGATGTTCTGTTTATAGTTATTGAAATGTAATTTAAATTTTAGTAGATTTTTAATAAATCTCTTTGTATCTGTGGACCTTGTAAACCAGGTGCCACTGTCTCATGCCTATAATAGTAACTACTCAAGAAACTGTGATCCAGCCGGGCGCTGGTGGCTCATGCTTGTAATCCTAGCTACTCAGGAGGCTGAGATCTGAGGATCGCGGTTCAAAGCCAGCTCGGGCAGGAAAGACCTTGAGACTCCTATCTCCAATAAACCACCAGAAAACCGGAAGTGGCACTGTAGCTCAAGTGGTAGAGCACTTGCCTTGAGCTGAAGAGCTGAGGGACAGCCTCCAGGCCAAGAGTTCAAGCACCACGACCGAAAAAAAAAAAAAAAAAAAAGAAGCTGTGATCCAGAGAATCAGGACTCAAGATCAACCCAAAACAGAATAGTCCATGACACTCCATTCCAAAATAACCAGCAGAAGAGTGGCTCAAGTAGTAGAACCCCAGCCAAGCAAGCAAGGTGAACAAATGCTGAGCTCTGAGCTCAAACTCTAGTAATGTCAAAAAAAGAAAGAAAGAAAGAAAAAGAAAACAAAAGAAAGAAAACTACTTATTTTCTTTTTTTCTAGAAGTGTTAGATTTTTTTAAGTGTTTCCATTGTAAGGATACTGTACAGAGGGGTTACAATTGCATTAGTAAGGTAATGAGTACATTTCTTATGGAGCATTGCTACCCCATCTTTGTTTTTCTCCTACCATCCATTCCCTGGCCACCTCCCCAACTCCTCCTTCCCCCGCGGAAGTTATAAAGTTCTTTTTCAACACAGTGTCTTGCAATTCTGATTGCTACAATGGGTCAAACTGTATCCTTGTTTTAGCATTTTGTTATTTCCCTTCCTCTCCCCAAATTAGAAAAATGTATATACAAGATGCAAGGCACAAGACTCAAATACAGTAACAACAGGGGTTATACCATTGGGGAAGAACATATAAAAGAAACAAAAAATCAAATAGTACATTAAAAACAAAGAAAAATTATCTTGGGGTCATTTCGTATATCATCATCTTATATGGTCATATGTGTATAGCGCTTGACCTTTTCTGCTTGTCTGGTAAGATTGTCCTGGATGTATACTAGTTATCGCAAATAAGGGAAACCATAAGCCTATGTTTCTTTGGGTCTGGCTTATTTGACTTAATATAATTTTTCCAAGTCTTTTCATTTCCGTACAAATGGGGCTGTGTCATTCTTTCAGATGGGGGCATAAAATATATATATATATATATATACCACATTTTCTTGATCCTAAAAATGGTTATTTTTCAATTAGTTACAATATAAATGGGGAATAAAATATGTTTCCAAATTAGCACAAAACTTCTGAATTCCAGAGTTTTTTGAAGAGCAAGAAGAAATTTTTAAAAAGAGACAGTGAACCCAACAGGACTAAACACACAGAAATACTAAATGTGCATAATTAAGCTGAAGAACAAATGTGTAAAATGTAGTACAATGATGTAATTTAGATAATGATAGTACAGTGACACAATATAAATAGTAAACTTTTTTCTCTTGTATATACAAACTTTATTGCTCTATACATATTAAAAATCCTATAGGAGCCAATACAGTTGTGAAACTCAAGAGAGTGTACCAGTTAGGAAATAAATGTAATAAGCTGCCTTGCCTCATTACCAATCTTAAATACAAAGCCAAAAGTTTATATGTAAGTGAAGCTAGTTATTCACAATTCTTACAAGCTCTTATGACATTATTTTGTACCTCAAAAATAGTTTTATAGATGGCTACATAAAGAAGTAATGTCAGTGTTTAAAGCTTTTGCCATTTCTGATTCTATTATTCAGTTGCAGTAACTCTTGGAGAATTTTTTTCTTATATCTGTAAGATAAAGTTAATGTTACATAACTTACAAGGGTAGGTAGTCTTAATTTAACTTAATATGTATCTAAATCTGTTAGCATATGGCCATTAAATAAAATGACAGCTATAAAGTAGAAGATATAATGTGAGATATTCAGATAATAAAGTAAGACATGGGATTGAGGACTGCTTATCTCTTAATAAGTATCTTCATTATCTATCTTTATTGTGTCTATATAACCTTTAGATATAAAAGGCAAATATGAAAACATTAGACTTTGGCTTTATGGGGCCTTTGATTAATATCGCTAGACATTAATTTGAAGAAGAAAAGGTCACGCATCAAAGAACTAACAATGTGATGAACATAATGAGAAACTCCTACTGGCTCAACTCTAATAAGAAATTATCTTCTCATAATCATTATGTATCATCATCTTATAATGAACTTGGAGGGCATTAAGCTAAGTGAAATACACCATACACAGCAATAAAATGCTGTATCATCTTATTTGTATATTGTGTTTGGGGATTTTCTGAAGGACAGTATCAATAGGATAGATGGATAACTAGTAAGTTTTAGGTTATAAATAGATATATAATAGATAAAATGATGCATAAATAAATGATGATGACAAAGATAGATAGATGATAAATTGATTTTATATCAGAGGAGTTGGCTCACACACAATGAAAACCACCTATCAAAGTAAGCTGTCTGCTTATGAAAATCTAGGAACCAGAACAAAGAGCAACAATTCTTCTGGTCTAGGCTTTTTGGTCTATTGGGATCCCATCAACAATATTGATTAGTCTCCACCCATGTTGAGAGCAAAGATTCCTCACATAATCAAGTGACACACACAGTCATCTTCACTGATACATCCTCCCCAACACACAGAAGAAATCCTTTGCCTCAATCTAGTTGAATTGATTCCTACACATAATTATATATGTGGAATCTAAGATTATCAAGCAAATAGAAAGAGTGAAGCTGTTTGGTGTTTGTTTTCAGGAGTTGGAGAAAGGTTGTTTTGAAGAATGTTGGTCAAAGAGTAAAACTTTTAAAAAATGCTGTTCAAATAGTAAATTCATTTTAAAATGAATTAAGCCCTGGAGACTTAATGTGCAACATGAAATCCGTGTAATATAATAATAATGACAATAATAATGATAATATATTGTATGCTTGAATTTCTAAGAAAGTGGATCTTGTATAGTGCATTATACACACGCACAATAACTGAAGAGTTGCAGTTAACAGATTGATCTGTTAATTAGCTTGATTGTGTTAGCCATTTGACAGAGTGTACCTTGACCAAGGAATCACAATTTCCACCATGATTATATTCAATCTTATCTGTTAATTTTACCTTGCTAAATCCCTAGTAGAAGTAATTTTGTCAAAAGATAATACTGCATCTTAACTTGCTGGAAAAAAGACCATTTCATTGCATATTATTTTCCTCAACTTTTGTATAATTCCGTCTGGACAGAAGATTTGCAAAAAAAAAAATGTTCTTTTAGGAAACTATAAAGAATTGTATTCTTTAAAGAAAAAAAATCCAAATAACTCAATAGTTTGACAAAATGAATGCTAAGAAACCAGTTCTTGAAAGGAAGGGAAAACGAGATGGTAGACAAATGAAAAGAGAAAAAGGGAAGAACCCAGTCACAATATTCAATACATATCCTTGAGGAGATGAGTTTGGGTTCGGAGTTAAGGGAGAAAATGATGATAGGGGTGACATACATCATCGTACAACTACTAATAGCTAAGAAAATGGTTAAAAAAGGAAAAATTAAACATTAAAAATCTCCATTCATTGTTAGAATATACAATAATACATAAATTAAACTCTTACTGGCAGGACAAGAGCATACAATTCGTATCAAAAGAACCTTCTATCACAATGCGGACATCAGATATAAAAAAAGATTTAATTTATCTGGTATAATCAGAAACAGTAAGCACAAATACAAAAAGAATATTATTGAAAAATACAATTCAAAGTTAAACAGTATTCCTTGCTTAAAAGTTTTATAAAATAATTCACAACACCTTTAGACATACACCAAGTTGTAGGAATTTAAAATGATTTTTAAAAATGTTATAGATGCAAACACTTGCACAAAGAAAAGCTGTGTAAAAATTAAAGAAACTCAAATATTACAGCAGAAGATAAATGATTAATTTTGCTTATAATGACATGTTTTAATAAAAATGCTTTTTAATTTGTAACAAAATGATCATTTTCAAAAAATAATGGATTCAAATGGCAGCCTTAAAATAATTTGTTAAATTTTATTTTAAAAATATAATTTTTGCAGACAGCCTTTAAAGATTTTAAATTACTCAAGTCTTCTTCAATGTCTACTTGATTAACACTTTCAATTATTTACTAATTAATAATAACTTCTATAAATATGACCAAGTAAGTTTTTGAAAAGTTCAGCATAAGGGGCTGGGAAGGTGGCTCAGTGGTAGAGTGCTTGCCTTGCATGCATGAGGCCCTGGGTTCGATTCCTCAGCACCACATAAGCAGAAAGCTGGAAGTGGTGCTGTGGCTCAAGTGGTAGAGCGCTAGCCTTGAGCTGAAGAGCTGAGGGACAGTGCCCAGGCCCAGAGTTTGGGCCCCACGACTGGCAAAAAAAAAAAAAAAGTTCAGCATAAGACTAAGCAAGTTTAGAGAAAACATGGGAATTTTTTCTGAAATAAGAAGCATTTTAATTCCTAAGTTGTTTAATGGCAACACTGGCTAGTCTAATTTTTTTTAAAGAAGAAATTCACAAATGTCAATATAAAGGGAATATGAAGAGATGATACAAAAATAAAATTTCTATAATCTGTGCCAAATCAGTATCTTTCCACTCAAAATATCTCTGCTTACTCTTTACTTTGCAATTTAATTAGCTACACAATCATGTTGCTCATTTTATTAAAGATAAATATGATGGAATCATTATCATAAACAGAATGTGAACAAAAAAACCTAATGGAATGCCAATTAAAAACAAACATAGAAAACAGCCAGAAGTGAAAATGTGCTCATCTGGGAGAAAGTTAGCATTGAGCAAAAAAGCCCAGGTTAAGTTCTAGGCCCAGTATGAACACACACTCAAATAGGACTGCCACATTCAATTTCAATTAGACTAAATAACAACAACAAAAATAATCAATGTATCAATACCTTCAAGAATGTGAAGGAAATTTCTTTATTGAAAAGGTGATGAGCAGGGAGCTGCAGTTACCTAAGTAGGGTAATTTAAACATTTTTACCTAATCCCTCATTTTCTCCCACTTCCCATTCCCCTCTCCAAGTTGTAGAGTTCATTTCCAACATAGTGTCAAATGAGTATGTTGCATTAATTTGTTTTGCTGTTTCTGTGATTCTCTTTCCTTTCCACAGATCCAATAAACTTATATACAAGACACAATGTACAGAAAGCTAAGAGAAACAACAACAATAAAAACTAACTATAAACAAGATAGAAGAACCTCTTGTTTCCATTTCTTGGAGTTCATGCTGATATGCTTCATTACATATGGTCCTATGACCACAAACAAGACTATTACTAACCTGCCAACATGACCATGTTCATTATAGCACTATTTACCTTAGCTAAACTATGGAACCAACCCAGATTGCCCCTTCGAAGAATAATGGATCAAGAAGATGAGGTTCTATGTTTCCATCAAAAATAATGACATTGCCCCATTCGTAAGGAAATAGAAAGACCTGGAAAATATTATATTAAGCAAAATAACACAGACCCAAAGAAAAATGGCTTGCATGCTTTCCCTTATTTGTAATAACTAGAATATGTCTATGATACTCTTAACAAGATATTTCAATAACCCAATTACAAAGCAAGTTTCTAAGGGATAGATAATTTTTAAATACAGGAAAAGAATATAAAAATAGTTAAATTTTATTCTAAACTTTCATGTTACCAAATTTGGATGTATTATTGTAAGTCTAGTTAAAATGTTATTTTAAAGAAAAAGAATAAGTAATACTTTGTGTTAAGGGGAAAAACTTACATATTTAAAGTAACTTAGTTAGAATTGGCAATTTACTTTTATCAACACAATTTCTAGAGGTGGTAATCTCAAAAGGTTTAGTATTTTCTGCCTGCTCCATGAATTTGCATCATTTATAAATTAATGGAATTACAGCTGCAATGCAATGATGCTTTATGTAGAATGTTTAGTGGTAATAGATTTTACATGCATTAGAGCTGGAGAACCAATTCAATTTTGTTTACAAATTCAATCTCCTAGTTTAGGAAATTATTATATTGCTATATAACTAGAAACAATAAGTTAACTACAATTTTTTTTAAATTTTCCTTAGGTAATTGTACAAAAGGTTTCACACATGTTAAATAAGGGAGAGTTTTTAACTCGTGCTTTTGTTATATTTCCTGATTTGGTTAGTAACTTAATAGAGTGCTTATTTTCATGAAAACTCACTGAGTTAAATGGGCATAATTGGTATACTTTCAGTATACCAATAAGTTTTGTATTTTAATTTTATTAATCACAGGTTATCAACTAATTTCAGAATTCTTTATCAAGAGTTGTCTACATATCTATTCAAAATGATCACTTGAAATGTCTCTTATCCTGCTGCTTCTATGTTGTCACACAGCAGAGGAAATCTAATCTTTCCTGTATTTGCTGTTTCTCCTGGTGACACTACATCCAGCCTGCTGGATATATTTTAACAACTGTTAAAATGTAGTCATTTTTTCATTGATTCTCTCTCAGATTCTGTAACAATCTCTCTCCTCTTCCCTCTCTTCATACTGTATGAATCCACCATTTCTCTTAGTATGTAGTTATTATCCACATCATTTCATTTTTTCCTCTCTTTTGCTAACAAGACACAATCAGCAACAAGACTCTATTAGATGCCCATCACTGAGCCTTTACATACTTTATTTCTCTTTCTGTAGTAGCCTTCCTTCTTAGCACTAATGAGTTGTATTTATTTTCTGATTCAAATGCCAGTATTATTTCTTCTGCATTTCATATACAAAAGAAACTAATCATTACTTTTTCCTGCAATCATTGCACCTTCTGCATATTTTACAAAAATGTATTAGAAGAGAATTACATTATCTTCAGGTCCTCTATAATTTATTTTCCCCAGTATCTCTTACCATGGACATATTGAAAAATTGAAAATTATAATGCATTTTCTATATCATTGCCACTTACATTCAGCATATTTTGTTGGCTACAAAGGGCATCAAACAACTGCTTTCCTTTCCTTTGTCAATTAATTGTATATGGTCAGGCTCAAAAGCTACATTATATTCCTCATGCAATATGCAAACAGTTGTATATTAACTAGTATATGCTCTTTGTTATAGCCCAATTTTGGATGAAACATTAGATGAAAACTAACAACGTAATTTGTGCAAGAGAGTTTCAGATATATTGTTGGATAACCTCCCTAAACTCAGCTAGAACTATCCTATTTTATTCCTCTCCATGAGTCTTGTTATTTCACATAAGTTAATGAAAAATTCCTTGGGATATTTTCTTTAATGTAATTTGTTCAACCTGTCACTGTCAGAAATAGCAAGTCAAAAGTCAGTAAATTCCCACAAACATCAGAGTTTGACTTTAATTTGAAAAAAAAATTCAAATCTTGTTCTTCCCTTTCTTCTTTTCAAAATCATGTCATGCATCTGGGTGTGGATTTAGCACTGTCAAATGAAATCTCCTACGTTGTGAATTTTCCTTTCTCTAAAATGTGATCGCATTGAAAACATTTGTCCAAGGTAAGCTAAAACAGCTAGGAAAAAACATGATTAAGTTCAATATCTTGTTTCTACTTTTGGGGGAAACTTTTTAGAATACACTCTATTTCTTGTGGAAGTTTCACTTCCTCAGGAAGTAGTGCCACCAAAGATAAGAGGATGGACCAATAGATTTCATGTCAGTAACAGACTTCATGTTTCAGTTTTCTACTTTGCCCATTTTTATTTTATCATATTAAAGGCAAAAACAAATTTAACAGTATAATCAACATGTATCCTGGTTTTGACATACTTATCTTTAGAGACCCCTTAAATCAAGTTTCTATTCCTATATGAACAAGCCTTAAAATATGTCTTCATTGGCTGCATAGATATAATTAAACTAAAAATAAACTTACAAATGAGTTTGTTTAATAATACAGCTGAATGTATTTGATCTAATTTTTCTCTAGTCATATGAATTTAACTTCATTCCACTTAACATCATTTTAAAAATGCTTAAAGTTTTGTATCTTTGCTTACTGGTTGTTTCCTGTACTATTTATATTGGTGGCTTGACTTAGGATACACTTTGTTTTTACATCATGCAATTTTCTTTATTATTTTCTTTTTTTTTTAATTTGTCAGTTGTAGACCTTGAACTCAGGGCCTGGGTGCTGTCCTTGAGCTTTCCTTGCTCAAGGCTATCTCTCTACCACTTTGAGCTACAGTGCCATTTCCGGTTTTGTGGAGGTTAATTGGAGATAAGAGTTTCATGGAAACTTTCTTACCCAAGCTGGGTTTGAACCATGACCCTCTTATCACAACCTCCTGAGTAGCTAGGATTACAGGCATGAGCCACTGGCACCTGGCTATCATCTATTTTTTTTAATAATTTATTTTATCTCCTTCTGATTCTTATTCTGTTAGTAACCATTGTCTCATCTGATTGTCTCTTTCTATTGTTGGGCTTTTCCTACATTATTATTTTGAATAGGAAATTTAATCTTAATTGTTTTCATCTAAGTTTAACATAATCAACTTATACAAATTTCCATTCTTTAAGACCATTTCCGCTCACTATCCTACACATTTTCATCACTCTTTGCAAAGTCGGGGAAATTTATATTATTATGTGATAAACTAAGTTATTAATGAAAAGCAAGAAGAATAGTTTGTTTTTCCTCCAACATTATTCCTCACTAACCAATAAAAAACAAATGCTTGCTAATAAAGACAGATTGATTTTTGGTCAATATATTAGGCTACCTATTATTTCAAAACAGTGTCATTACAACTTTAGGTTGTTAGTATCACACATTATTTATCATCTTAAAGTCGGTGTAGGTATGAATTCCAAGTCTAGCTTAGGCTTCCTTTGCTTCAGGACCATGCCAAGTTGCAATAAGGAATCAACTACAGCTGGAGTCTATCCTGACACCTGACTTAAGAGATTGTGTGTGTGTGTGTGTGTGTGTGTGTGTGTGCTAATGAGAGATCCTTTTTCCTTCCTGAGTTTTGATCTTAGTCTATCTTCAGATTGTGGCATGGGCACATTTCTATATTGATACTGACCAAAACTCAATGCATGTGTGTGTGTGCGCACGCGCGCGCGAGCTCGCGGGTGTGCACTCCCGTGCATACATCTACACACACGTGTGTGCATGTGTACATTGAACTATCTTTGGGTTTGAACTCAAGGCCTAGGCCCTGTCCTTGAGCATTTGCTAGCACTCTACCACTTTGAACACAGCTCCGTTTTTGGTTGTTAATTGGAACTAAGAAGCTCATGGACTTCAAGGCTGGCTTCAAACAGCTATTATAGGAATGAGCCACCAGAGGTCAGGAAGAGGATGGGTCAAAGTCTCATAGGTGATGATAACCAACTCATCATCAGGATGAAAGTTTTGCAAATCATGCAGATGAGAAGTGATTCATAGATTTCTTCAGGAGCCAAAGGTGGAAGCTGGGAGACCTCACAAGTTCATTAACATAACGATGAAGGGATCACAGGAAGTTCCCCTTGCACAATCTGTCACAATGAATATAGCAGATTTTGTAAACATTAGAGGATTTAAGTGTGTTTTCTTTTTCATTTTTCCCCTTAAATTTTGTCTACAATTCTGATGAGAAGATTAGTGACTAACAAAAATCCTGCAGGATTTAAAAGCAATACCTGAGATTTTAGAAAGTAAGAGGTTTGTTAAGTTTTAACAAATATCAACATTTTCATCTCTTCATGATTAAAAAGAACGAAAGTGAAAATATTCCTGATAGTTTGTGGTAAGGGAACAAAACCTTATAGGAGTAAGTGTGTTGGGACTTCTCAATCACTTGCCTGGGGAATTTTTGTTAAGTATATCCAGAAAAAAATAGAGAAACTCAATAAAAGTGAATGTGGACAATCAGATATGTATCATAAAGCTGCTACAATCTATGGAGTTCACATGTTGGACCTCAATAAAAGCAGTTGATTCTATAACCTAACATCCTGCTGACCTGAAATCCAGCATCACCAGCATGGAGAGAAAATGGACAATGGCCTTTAGAAGAGCAAAGCAACAGTATCAAGTAATCTAAAATCTATTTTTCCCCAAGTCATCCCACCCACTTAAATTTCTCAGCTGATGCCTGTGGCTCATGCCTGTGATCCTAGCTACTCAGGAGTCTGAGATTGCCTACACAGAAAAATATGTTAGACTTATCTCTAATTAACCACCAAAAAGCTGAAATTGGAGCTATGCTTAAGTGATAGAGAGGAACAAACTTTAAAAGCACAAGGACAGTGCCCAGACCTGACATTGAAGTCCCAGGATCAGCACACACACACACACACACACACACACACACACACGAAGTTCCTATATTACCCTATTCCCCTCATTACAAGAGCCTATCTAGAGGCTGTCAGAAAGAATGTGAAACATAGAAAACACTTAGAAAAGTGAAAGATAAACATATGAAATAATGATGACATTTCACTAAATACTGGTAAATGAATATAATAAGCACAATAACTTAATTTGTTGTACTGATATTAAATTCCATTTAAATTGTCCTTTAATGGGAGGAAATCCTATAATTTCTAAAGGACTAGATAGATTTGTAAGGATAAAGCAATCCAATATTTCTAAGTATAAAGCAATCCATAATTTACTACTGCTTTTGGATGAATTCTTAGATGTATCTATTAATTCTGAAAACAATCTGAATAAGATTTAGTAGCCATGTTCAAATGTATGCTAAAAGGAAATTTCTTTGTTTTTCCTTAGCTTAGACTTCAGTCTATGGATGAGGTATAGTTCCTTGATGCTTGACTTGGTATCTGGCTGCTCTCATGTCACTCAGTAAACATGTAATAGCTTTCCTTTACTAGGGAATAAAAAGTGATCAAGTAGACTTATCATAAATTTCCTCATTATATTTGGCCTGATTTCATATTCCTATAATCACACTAAACAGCTAATGAATACTAATGAGGTTAATGTCTCTAAATAGGAAGCTGTCATCTGAAGTGACAATATAATCCTAAATAGGTTATGACATGCTGACCAAGTCCTCCTTAATAATGTTAACACAAAGTCTCTAGAATCATATATAACTGAGTTATGTTCTTTCTATTTTAAAGGAAACCATACATTTCTACAAGTTATAGGATCTTTTCATATATTTAGTAGCTGTAAATAACAAATAAGGGTAGGTGGATATGGATGTATGATAGATATATGATAGGTTATAGATACATAGATGATTCATAAATTGATGGATATTTATAGTTCCATATCTTGGCTTTTGGTAATAAAGCCAAAGTACAAATGAAAGTACAGGTATCTCAGCATAACTAAATTCAATTGCTGGGAAGATACACTGAAAAGTAGAACTACTAGGTCACACAATAATTCTACTTTTAGTTTTTATTTTTTTAAATGTTAGCATAATTTTGTATTTAACTTTCCTTAAAATATGAAGTATACAACAATTTTACTCTTCAGTTAGGACAATTGCTAAAAGAACAATAGTGTTTTGGTGCATTTTTCCTTGAATTCAGTTTATTAAAGCATAAAAGGTCATTGCCTTTCCCATAGACATTTTACAAATAAGCGTTGTCAAAGGGTGGGAATAAGAGTTGGACATAACATGGGCACCGGTGGCTCACGCCTGTA
This sequence comes from Dipodomys ordii, assembly GCF_000151885.1. Lineage (NCBI taxonomy): Eukaryota > Metazoa > Chordata > Mammalia > Rodentia > Heteromyidae > Dipodomys > Dipodomys ordii. The sequence continues at coordinate 12,357,487 of NW_012267232.1, forward strand.
ATCCTAGCTACTGAGGAGGCTGAGATCTGAAGATCCCGGTTCAAAGCCAGTCCAGGCAGGAAACTCCGTGAGACTGTTATCTCCAATAAACCACTAGAAAAACCGGAAGTGGTGCTGTGGCTCAATTGGTAGAGCGCTCACCTTGAACTGAAGAGCTGAGGGAAAATCCCCAAGCCCAGGCAGAGTTCAAGCCCCATGACCAAAAAGAAAAAAGTTACACATATTGTTGAAATTGGAATTTTTGTTTGTTTTGTGAAAATAGTTTATACAGCCACTTCTTCTAAATGAATTTTACCTTCATTATTAAACATACAATAAAATGTAATTTTGTTTTAATATTTGAAATTTCTCTTATGATTACTGAATATTTTCTTTAAAGATAGTCTCCACCGGATTTTATGTCAAGTTGGATAACAAGAAGGATATGATGGTAAAAACTCTTCTCTGGTGGATAAACTGATGGTTAGTGACTCCAAATTATGGAAAGGTGAATCTCATAACTACTCTTAAGGTATAGAGTTAGGGTATAAAATAGTTTCTCATTTGGGAAGGTATTTAATAAATATATCTGTTCTCTTTTTTCAAATTTTTTATTGTGATTAAGTGGTTACATAATTTCCCAAATTTCACAGTATTGTGGGATAGTGATGCTTAGTTAAAGTCACAAACACATTCTAACTTTCATAGAACAAATTGTCTATCATGGTCTATAACATTTATAAGTTCTATGAGCTTTGTGATACAGTTATTTCTTTCACATTGGATGATATGTACATTCCTTTTGTTTTGCATAGCATCAGCTGTTCCCTCTTTCCCACTTGTTGCCTCCCTCCCATTGCTGCCATCAAGTTGCTTAGTTCATTTTGGTCAATGTCCAGTGCAGCTGAAGGGTCCCACTTTTGTATGTTTTCCCCTGATTCCTTCTAGTTATGTGTTATCTTACTGGTTTCCCTCCGGTATGCACATATATACCATACATGTGATCAGCAGCATGGGGTTATTTAGTAGTGATTCGACCATATGAGTGGAAGTCCTTTGTTTCTTAAGTCCTGTTAATTTTGTCATATCACCTAACATTTTGGATTTAACATCCACTTATCAGGGAGACCATTTGCCGTTTGTCTCTTTGTACTTGGCTTACCTTGCTCAACATGATTTCTTCTAGCTCCATCCATTTCCCTGCAAATGCCATTATTCTGTCCTTTCTAATGACTGCTTAATATTCCATTGTGTATAGATACCACAATTTTTGGATCCATTCGTCTGTGGTGGGACATCTGGGTTGTTTCCAAATCTTGGCTATTGTGAACAGTGCTGCAATAAACATGGAAGTGCATGTGTCCTTGTATACTGGTTCCTGTTGTTCAGGATAGATGGCTAGAAGTGGTATGACTGGGTAATAAGGGAGGTCAATATTAAGCTTTCTGAGGACCCTCCAGACTGCTTTCCAAAGTGGTTGTACAGTGTACATTCCCACCAGCAGTGTAATAGGGTTCCTCGTTCTCCACATCCCCTCCAGCATTTGTCATTGGCTGACTTGAGGATGTGGGCCATTCTGACTTGTGTAAGGTGGTATCTCGGGTTGTCTTTATTTGCATTTCCTTCACAACCAGGGATGGTGAACATTTTCTCATGTGTTTATTTGTCACTTTTATTTCTTCTTCTGAGAAGTCTCTCTTTAGTTCTCTTGCCCATTAGTAATTGGTTTGTTAGGTTTGGGAGGGAGTAGTTTCTTGAGTTCCCTGTGTATACTGGATATTAACCCCTTGTCTGATATACTGCTGGCAAATATTTTTTCCCAATTAGTTGGTTGTCTTTCTAGCTTGGTTGCTATAACTTTAGCTGTGCAGAAATCTTTTATTTTAAGGTAGCCACATTTGTCGAGTCACTCCAATTTGTTAGGACCCTGAGACACTGTTCAGGAAGTTCCTGCTTGTGCCTATAAGTTCCAGTGTCTCTTCAACTCTGTCCTGTAGCAGTTTCAGAGATTCGGGTTTGATGTTAAGGTCTTTCCATTTTGAGTTGATATTGGTGCATGGTGATAGGCTGGGGTCCACTTTTAGTCTTCTGCATGTGACCGCCCAGTTTTCCCAGCACCAGTGGTTGAAGAGGCTGTGTTTCTTCCATTGTATGTCTATGGATCCTTTGTCAAATATCAGCTGACTGTAGTTATGTGGTTTTATTTCTGGATCTTCTATTCTATTCCATTGGTTTTAGGGTCTGTTTTTGTGCCAATACCATGCTGTCTTTGTTATTATGGGTCTATAAAGAGTTTGACATTCGGCAATCGAGGTCCCTCCCATGTTGTCTTTTTTGCCTAGAATTGTTTTGGCTATACTAGGTCTTTTGTTGTTCCATATGAATTTTTGGACTGTTTTCTGTATTTCAGTGATGTACGTCATTGGGGTTTTAATAGGCATTGCATTGAATTTGTATATTAATTTTGGCAGTATTGCCATTTTCGCTATATTAAGTCTGTCTATCCAAGAGCATGGAAGGTCTTCCCATTTCCTAGTGTCTTCTGTAATTTCTTTCTTTAACTTTTTATAGTTTTCATTAAATAGTTCTTTTACATATTTGGTTAGGTTGATTCCTAAATATTTTATTTTGGGGGAAGTTATTGTGAATGGGGTTGTTTCCTTTATTTCCCTCTCTGCTTGTACATTGTCAGTGTACAGGAAGGTGACTGATTTTTGTGGGTTGATTTTGAATCCTGCTACTTTGCCTACTTTTAGTTTTTAAGGAATATCCGTATTATTTTCTTCAGTATTGGACTCATTTACATGTCAACAACAGTGGGCATGCTTTTCTCACAAACACTTGCTGTCATTTGAATTTTGTTTTTTAATTTTTATTTATTTTTTATTGTGAAAATACTGTACAGAGGGGTCACAATTACATGGGCAAAATAATGAGTACATTTCTTATCAAGCATTGTAGCCTCCTACTTTGTTTTTTTAAATAAGTTTTTATTGTAAAAATACTTCACAGAGGGGTTACAGTTACATGAGCAAGGTAAGGAGTACATTTCTTATCCAGCATTGTTGCCTCCTCCTTTGTTTTTCCCCTACCATCCCATCCCTCCCACCTCCTCAACTAAGTGAAGTAAGCCAGGCCCAAAGAAACATAGGTCCCATGGTCTCCCTTCTTTGCAATAACTAGTATATGTCTGAGACAAGCACAAAAGCTCAGATAAGATAATGTTAAGCGAAACGAACCCCAAGATACGGACACAAGTGGTTTTTTCCTCCTCACTATTGTTTCTAACGTATTTATAAGGTACCATGTGATTTTTTGGTTGCTTTGTATGTCCCTTCCCAATGGTATAACCCCTGTTTTCACTGTATTTGATGTTGGTATAATGGGGGGGGGAGGGAAAAAACAAAATGTTTAAATAGAGATACAGATTGACCCATTGCAACAATGAGACATACAACACGCTATGTTGAATTTTGTTTTTTAAAATTTCTCTGCATGGTTGCATTAAATCCACACAATGACTTCAGGTCCCTACCATGTTCAAATTTATTTGTGTTCTGGGCTCAAAGGAAAGAGCAGAGGTTAAAGGAATTCTTCCACCCTTTATATTCCAGAAAAGAGACTACTGTGAAGAATCGCCTTTTCCATGTGACTTAGACTCACAGTTGCTTTCCTGTTTACCAAAGATAAGACTGAAGAAAGAACTTCCAAATAATCATTTTTGGCCTTACAAATAATTACTTTATCAACTCTTTTTTAATGGCTAGTTCAAACAAAGACTTGTTCATTAGTCTTTTGTTAGGGTTATCTGTGTCCTCCAGACCTCAACCTAAATCAGCACATACATAGCTTCTCCTGAGGACAGGCTAGTCTTGGAAATCTATTTCCTATATAAATGTGGTCTTGATTTTTTTGTTTTGTTCTGTTTTTGTGCCTGTCCTGGGACTTGAACTTAGGGCCTTGCCACTGTCCCTGAGCTTCTTTGCACAAGGCTAGTGTTCTACCACTTGAGCCACAGATTTTCTGGTGATTAGTTGTAGATAAGATTCTCACAGAATTTCCTACCCCAGCTGGCTTCAAACCAGAATCTTCAGATTTTAGACTCCTGAGAAGCTGGGATAAAATGCATGAGTCAGCTCATTCATCACTTTTGTTTTGTTTGGGTAACATTTTTAATCATGTTTGATGTTCTATTTGTTTATGATGGTTTTAATTTGCATTCTCCTATATTACCCATGTTGAGAGGCATTTTTAGGCTCTTCAAGCCACCAAAAATTCACCACTGCCATTTCCTGTGGGCATTTTCAGGTGTCTTTTTCTTTTCCTTTTTTGTTTGTTTAGATTCTCTGGTAACTCCTGCTCCTCAGATTTGGTCATTTCTCAAGCTGTTGTTTTGTCACCTCTTTGGTTAGCAGAGCATCAAAGGTAGCCAAGCTATTTGGAAAATCTGTTTTCTGGGAAGTCTACTTTCTCAGATACTTAAATATTAATACCTGCCACTCTTTCCACATTTTAACTCGTGGGTTCCAATTTTACTTTATTGTACTCACAAGTGCCTCAGAAACCGTCTCAGGCTATGTTCTCACTGCTACACCACCAGATTTCTCAATGATATTACTTCTCTAACCACCCACCACTCCTTAGTCCTTTCTTTCTCCTCCAAATCATCTTCTCTCAGTGTTCTCATTCAATAGGCTCTCCTTTCACTTCTGATTATTATTTATCATTTTCTCCTGCTGAAGATGGTATTATTGTACTATTGTGCTATTGTTCTAAAAAGAATAATAAAGTTTATTCCCTTATTTTACATGGGGACAATTTAGGTCTTGAAAATGTTAGGTAGTTTATGATGTTTCTTAACCATCAGGACCAGGTGCAAATCATAGATCCTTGAATCTTCAGTTCCATTCAATTTCAATTTGTCATGTTCCCTCCTTCTTCATTATACTTCACAGTACTCCTGTGAGAAAGCTGAATTATAAGTACCAAGAGAGCCATTTCCCAGACAGAAAAGGTGTAGCAAAGGAGTTAATTGATCTGTGAGTGGAGAAACCACAGAGAACATAATATTCAATCAACCAAACGACACCATCAGAGCAGGATAGAAAGAGTTTTGATTAATGAGAAAATTGGAATATATTTTATAGCAAGAACCTCATTAAGTCATACTAATGAGAAGCAGCAAAAGTAAAGATTGTAAAAAAGTGCTTAAAATATAAGATATTACTTAGTTATTTAAACTTTAACAAAGATTTTAATATTAGTTCTGTGAGGCCCTGTATGTATTGGGGGTAAAATATATATATTTCTTTCTTTTTTTGGGGGGGGGGTCCAGTCATGGGGCATGAACTCTGGGCCTGGGCGCTGTCCCTCATCTCTTTAGCTCAAGGCTAGCACTCTACCACTTGAGCCAAAGTACCATTTCTGGCTTTTTCTGCTCATGTGGTGCTGAGGAATCGAACCCAGGGCTTCATGCATGCGAGGCAAGCACTCTAGCACTGAGCCACCTTCCCAGCCCTATATATTTATTTCTAAATACTATCTAAGAAATTAAACAACTTAGTTTTACCAAGAACACATTGACACAATTTTAACTTACTACAGTTTATATAAGTGCATACATTAACTTATTCAATGAGCCAATGGATATAATAATAATTCAATGTATTCATATGCAAGTCAAATGTAATTTGGAAGATATGTATAAGGAAAATATATCAGACATTATCCACAGGCCAGAGGAGATGAGGAGCTTTGGAAGTTATATTTACTGTGTGTCTTGTGTTAGGCGAATTATGGTCCTTGTTTCCATTTTCAGTGTCCCAGTTTATCAGTAATTTCTGTTCCTCCTCTCTGCTGGCTTCTCTTATTCTCAATATTGGTCTCAGAATATTGCCCTAAAATATATTATTGATTTAGTCACTCACAAAATATAGTATTTAATGGTTGATTTTCAAATACAAAATAAAATTGCACTCCTAAACAGAATATAAAGCTTTCCCACAGAGTACTCCTCTCATAGTTCCCATTATACTAGAGTACACTTTAAGAAATCACATGTAACAGTCTTTATATGTCTATTTTTATTAAATACTTATTTTCTTTATTAATAAGGAATAGTAAAATAAATTAAAAAGTGTGTGGATGCAACCAATAATCCCAGGATCTGAGAGGCTGAGACACAGACATTATAAATTCAAAGGTAACCTAAACTATATAGGAAGACTGTTTCAAAAAAAGCAAAAGGAAGAGGAATCAGTAGAAGAAATAGTAGCAATGGGAGTAATGGAAAGTTTTCTTCTGTTGTTTTTGAATTCTACATATATGTGGGGGAGGCAGCATTGGTGTTTAAACTCAGTGTCCTGTGCTTCCTAGAAAAGTGCTGTACCATATGTCTCCAGTCCATTCTTGTTCTAGTTATTTTTCAGATAGATTCTTGGTCCTAGGGGCCAGACTCAGACCACAATCTTTCTAGCTATATCTACCATGTATATAGAATCATAGGCCAAATTTATCACATCTATATTATTGATTGAAATAAGGTCCCAATAACATTTTTGCCCAGACTGATCACAGCTTAACACCTCCACCCTTGAATAGCTAAGATTGCAAGTATGCACCACTATTCTTCTCTTCTGATTATAATTTCAAAGCAAAAGAATCAACTACAGAAGGATTTTCCTCTATTCAAACTTTTTAAATTTTGCCTATTTGTACTTTCAAATATCAGTCTTGTCTTATTCAGATTCCTACCACTCTTTTTTTAAATTATTATTATTGTGAAAATACTATACAGAGGGGTTACAATTACATGGGCAAGATAGTGAGTACATTTCTTATCAAGCATTGTTGCCTCTTCCTTTCTTTCCTCATACCATCCCTTCCCCTCTCCACCCCCACTCCCACACTCCCCTACCACCAGCACCCCATCCCCCACAGCCCAACTCACCAAAGTTGTAAAGTTCGTTTTTCGACATAATGTCTTGTACATCTCATTGTTGTAATGGGTCAGCCTGTAACCCTATTTAAACGGTTTGTTTTTCCCTTCCCCTCCACAAATTATATCAACATCAAATACAGTGAAAGCAGGGCTTACACTAAGCCTAAGAAAATCAAATCACAGATAAGGAAATATTTTGTCTTACACAGGTTTCAGTCCACATGGCTTGGTCCTATTGCTTTGGGTCTGTGGTTGGCAGGTTAACATGTCAAGGAGATTGTTACAGAGAAAAGCTGTTCTCCTAGTGACTAGATAGAAACGTGAGAAGCGGGATTGGGTATCAATAAAGCCCTCAAGAGCTTAACTCCAATGTCCTAAAATCTTCCCAACAGACTCCAACTCTAAATAGCATTGTCAGCTGGAAATCAAGTCTTAGACAAATGAGCCATTGGGGAATAAAATACAAACTGTACCAAACCTATATATTGTTTTACATGTATTATATATTTATTTTACAGTGTGCATTACATGTAATTTGTATATATGGTTTATGTATAATTTAAATATAGCTTACATATTAAACATAGCCAACTATTTAATCATGTTTATGTTGGATAGCCACTCTATTTAAATTATAACCATATATAAGAACCTTTTCAAGAATTTCTGTTAAGCAGGAAAAAATTCATATGACCTGTTTAAGTAATTAGTGCTTTATTTTGCTCTATAATTAAGTCTAATCACCCATCTGCTATATTTTTATTCTCTAAATTCTATGTATTCCCTTTTGTATATGAAACACACTATTTACAGCTGACAGAAGTCTGAGTAATTGTTATGGTCATTACTCTCATAATCATTAATTTCTACTTTCTATTTCTACTTTGGGGGACTATTTAATTTAACCTTTTCAAATTATTCCTTCTAATTAGTTAAGACCCAAAAACTTGAGAGTTTGATGAATGTTCTACTCAGGATCAAATTTAAAAAAAGTAGAAGTCACTTTGAGTATTTTAAAACAGAGTATTTAATTTAGAAAATATACCTCTAAGGATGGGAGGTCTTAGATGTAAAAGAACAGAGCAGTAAAAAATTAAAATGTAAGCCAGGAAACAATGGCTCTCACCTATAATCTTAACTACTCAGGAGGCTGAGATCTGAGAGTCATAGTTAAAAGTCAGCCTGGGCAGGAAAGCCCATGAGACTCTTACCTCTATTTAACCACCAGAAAGCTGGAAGTGGAGAGGTAGCTCATGTGGTACAGCACTAGCCTTGAACAAAAGTGCTCAGGAACAGTAGCCAAGCACTTAGTAGTTCAAGCCCAGGACCAGCACCAAACAAACAAACAAACAAAGAAAACAACATCCAAACAAAAATATAGCAAAATCACTTCAGAAAAAAATTCAGTAGGTATAACTGGTATTGCTTTTTCATTTTTAGCTCCTGAGGCTTGAATTCTGGGCTTTAGTGCTGTCCCTGAGATTTTGTACACAAGACTACCAATATACCACTTGAGCCACAGCTTGACTTACTGCTTTTTATGGTTATTCAGAGATAAGAGTCTCACAGATTTTCCAGCCCAGGCTGACATCCAACTGTAATCCTCCGATCTCAGCCTCTGGAGTAGCTGGGATTACAAGCACACATCACTAGCACCCAGCTGGCATTCCTTGACATGATTTTTCTGATAAAATGGGTTGTTTGCATACACAATAGTAAAATACATCAAAAGCACAGAAGAAAGAATACAGCAATAGATGAACAAATATGTCTACAATACTCAGCAACAGTGGTTCATGCCAGTAACTTTAGCTGAGAGATTGAGAATGGGGCGGGGCGGGGGGGGGGTCATAGTATGCTGCCAGCTCATGCAGAACAGTGTGAAAAACCATTGGGCATGGTGACTTGTATCTGTCATCCTAATCTATGTGGGAGACAGAAATCAGGAAGATTCTTACCCCTTGCCTGTCTGACAGAAATGTCTGTTAGATGTCATCTCAAAAGAAAGAAGCTGGGTCTAGTGGTGTGTACATGCATTCATAAGGTTTATGTTTTATCTACTTAGGCTAAATTCTATATGCAAATTGCAGAGGTATGGAATTTCAGGTTTAGTGATTGCTACTGAAAATGTGTTATCAAAATTAAATAATTCATTGACTAGCATGATATACTATATATATTTTAAATATTTCTAATATTTTCAGAACAAATCTTTAGATGTTTTCAATGACTAGCTGAAAGTATATTCATTGCAAAATTATTTTGTGACATCTTAGACAAATCTTAAGTACAAAAAGTTATGAGAAGTCTTTATTGGTTTTAGGAAAACTGCTTTAGTATTTCTTCATGTATGAGGAGAAGGACAGTGAGGATAAGAACAAAAGAGAAAAATCAACATTAGTTTAAGAATATTGTTAATTGTCACAATATTTTTAAAGTTAAAAACACCCATTTTAATTAAGGCTGTCAAAGAATTTTCCATTCAGGTATTACCTTTCTGATATCAAGTAAAGAAAATGAATACGTTTTTGTTAGGATGATGATATTATTAGTTGTAGTTAATGTCATGTTAACTAAATTACAGTCATAAGCCATAGATAATAAATATGAAGCTAAATTTAAAGTATAAAAATATATATTAGGGCTGGGAAGGTGGCTCAGTGGTAGAGTGCTTGCCTTGCAGGTATGAGGCCCAGGGTTCGATTCCTCAGCACCACATACGCAGAAAAAAAGCCAGAAGTGGCGCTGTGGCTCAAGTGGTAGAGCACTAGCCTTGAGCTGAAGAGTTGAGGGACAACGCCCAGGCCTAGAGTTTAGGCCCACAACCAGACCCCTCCCCACCCCGCAAAAAAAAATATATATATATATATATATATTATTCAAAAAATACACCAACAGTAAGTTTTGGATCAGTGAACAAATTTTAATTACTAAAATTACCATCCTTAACTACACTAAGTGATGTATATCTAATATTTAAAGAAAAAGATGTATTATCAGAAATATGTGAAATGTCTATTTGGGGCTTTTTTAATCCACTATCCAAACTTCATTTTTTGTTATTAATATTAGGTCTTAATATCTCTTTAAAAATGAAGATTATGTGTGATCTATTGGATTTAACCATGGTTTCAATAAGGTATAATTCATTTTATTCAAATTTGAAAGTAGCCCATGGATTTTGATAAATCTCAGAGATAATTTTTAGACTTAGTTTGAGACTTAAAACATAGAATACTACAGATATTTTAAATTAAATATCAATAGTTGCATAAAGTATTAATTATGACTTACATAACTTTATTTCCAGGAATTCAGGTGTCACTCATGTAGTTGTTTGGTTAAAGTTGCTTGGATATTTTGTAAGTGAAGGCACCTTGAAAGCACTATGGAGGTTCCTCAAAAGACTCCACATAGAGCTCCCTTATGACCCAGCAATCCCACTTTTGGGCATTTACTCAATCACAAAAAAGGCTATATTAAAGCTACCAGCACAACTATGTTTATTGCAGCATTATTCACCATAGGTACCATATGGAACCAACCCAGATGCCCTTCAGCAGATGAATAGATCAAGAAAATGTGGTTTATCTACACAATGGAATTTTATGCCTCCATAAGAAAGAATGACACTGTCCCATTTGTTAGGAAATGGAAAGACTTGGAAAAAAATCATACTAAGTGAAGTAAGCCAGGCCCAAAGGAACATAAGTCCCATGGTTTCCATTATCTGCAATACTAGTGTATGTCTAGGACAAGCAGAAAAAGTCAAGAGCTATGTACCATATAAGATAATGCTAAGCTAAATCAACCCCAAGAGAGGACACAAGAGGTTTTATCCTTGTTGCCGCTGTTTTTAATGCACTTACAATGTATTGTGTGATTTTTTTTAATTGTGAAAATACTGTACAGAGGAGTTACAATTACATGGGCAAAATAATGAGTACATTTCTCATCAAACATTGTTGCCTCCTCCTTTGTTTCCCCTTCCTATCCCTTTCCATCTTCCCCCGCCCCTCCCCCCGCACCCCCCTTCCCCCCCATCCTCCCCAACCCTCCCCCCCAAGTTGTTAGTTTTTCAACATAATGACTTGTACATCTTGTTGTTGCAATGAGTCCACCTGTATCCTTATTTAAACGATTTTTTCCCTTCCCCTCCACAAATTATACCAACATCAAATACAATGAAAGCAGGGGTTATATCGTGGGGGAGGGACATACAAAACAACAAAGAAATCATCTTATAAATATGTTAGAAGCAGTCACTGAACAAACTCCATATAGAGCTCCCCTATGACCCAGCAATACCACTTTTGGGCATTTACCCAAATGATCACAAACAAGACCATACTAAAGCTACCAGCACAACTATATTTATTGTACCATTATTTACCATAGCTAAGTTGTGTGGCTTTTTTGTTTCTTTTGTATGTTTTTCCCCGATGGTATAACCCCTGTTTTCACTGTATTTGATTCGGGCGCCCTACATCTTGTATACACATTTTTCTAATTTAGGGAGGAGAAGGAAAATAACAAAATGCTGAAAAAAGGATGCAGTTTTACCCATTGTAAAAATGAGATGTACAAAAACACTACGTTGAAAACAAACTTACATCTTTGGGGGGGGAGGACTTGGGAAGGTGGGGCAGGAAGGAATGGTAGGGAAAAAACAATGCTTGATAGGAAATGTACTCATTTCCTTACTCATGCAACTGTAACCTCTCTGAACAGAATCTGTACAATAAAAACATATTAAAAAGAACCTGAAATGACAAACAATAAATGAATTTATACCTGTATTTTTTTCAGCTGGTCCAAGTAAGCAAAAGGAGATAAGAGTTCAGATATTCACATAAATACAGGGTTATTTTTTTCTTTATTTTTTAATTGTAAAAGTTCCATACAGAGGAGTTACAATTACATGGGCAAGATAATGAGTACATTTCTTATCAAGCATTGTTCAGTTGAAAAGAAATTATGGCCAAGGAGAAAAATCAAAGCATCAGGTAAATAATGTCCAATGGAGAGACAAATAAGATGCACAATATAGTATGTTAGCTAAATACTTGACTTCAAATTTACTTTTAGAAACAAAAGAAGAGCTAGTGCTAAGTTATACATAGCAATCGTAGAAATAATGACCAGCTGAAATGTTTGTATTTATAGATGTCCCCAAACTGAATTCATGATGCTGTGCAAGTTTCTCTAGAAGAGCATGCAAATCAACAGGTATATTTTCTGCTATGACATAAGAAAAAAGTTCAACTCTCCCACATATCTTCCACGTGTTCAAAGTGTATACTTGACAGCAGTTAAAACTTGTGATGTCTTACTATAAACGAGAGTTTTATGAAAATGTGAGGTCTAAGTGGCCAGTATTATAAAGCTAGATAAACATAAACTTACTTCCTCACCCTTGTGAAAAAGAAGAGATTTGACTTTGAGATAATTGTGAGAAAAGTGAGATCCGCAATAACCAGTAAGAGCAGAAAAGCCTGTGCTACCAGCTGGGCAGTAAATAAAAGTAATAAACTGTTTGTATCCATCTGGGCTTCTTGTCTCATGTCCATCAAATCTATGGAAATGAGGCAAGAATTTTTAATTAGTTTTGGGAAAAATTCCAAAAAGTAAAGAACTCAGTACATTTAAAATGAGATCCAACATCATATTGGAGGATGCCAATACTTGTGATATCACTCTATCATGACACATAAAATGGAATAAAGCTCCTTCTAGTTCCCTAAATCTTTAAAAACTCAGGGGTTCAAATCAAAAAAGAGTAACATGAATACATAGATATCAAAATGATCAAATTCTCACTTTCTTTTAATTATAAAGTGAGAGTTATTAAGAATAATTAGCAACAGTACTACTAATAAAACCTGTTTTTAATCAGAATAAACCCCATCCTGAAAGTAGGTTGTGTTTGTAAAGTAAATTACTATCTGCCACAAATCCAGAGATCTCTCCACAAAGGTACAAAAAGATAAAAAACAATGTTGTAATTAAGTGAGAATTAGCTCAGCAGGTAACAGAATTCTCAGACAACCTAAACAAAGAATAAGAGTAATCTTGGTTTATAAGACTAAGAACATTTACTCATTGTACATGAGTTCTCTAGATATGCAATAACTTGTCCTCAAGTGAGAGGATTTGACAGCCTGTGTCATTCATTCTAAGTTCTCTGAGCAGCTGGAGTGACCATCTGTGTTAGCTGAATGGTTTTATTCAAAGGAAGATGAAGTTGACCTATCTTTGTGACAAGATAAACTTTCCAGGGTGAAATAGACTCTACCCCAACCCAGCTCCAAGCCATAGTTAGAATTTTACCTCCTTTTTCCCCAGCACAGGATAACTATCTTCCTTAATGACTACATTTAAAAGTATCAGGACTACAGGGAAGATATTCCTGGGTACCAAATTTAAAACAAAATGCCATAGCTAGGTGCTGGTTTCTTGTACCTGTACGCTACTTAGAAGGATGAGATCTGAGAATAGTTGTTGGAAGTCATCCTGGGCAGGAAAGTTCAGGAGACTATTATCTCCAATTATCCACCACAAACCAGAAGTACAGCTGTAACTCAAAGTGGTAGAGAGAACACAAAAATTCAGGGACAGCACCCAGGCCCTGAGATCAAGACCCAGGACTATCAACACCACCACCACCACCAAGATGTCTTAGTCTTTTAGAACATGTGTTTACATGTAAAAGAGAAAATATGGTTAAAGCTCATTTAAAAAATTCTCACAAGCTATGTACATATGACCATGTAAGATGATGCTAAGTGAAATGAACCCCAAGATAAGGACACAAAAGGTTTTATCTTTCTTGCTGTGGTTTTTAATGTACTTACAATGTACTATGTGATTTTTTTGTTTCTTTTGTTATGTTCTTCCCTCATAGTGTAGCCCCTGTTTTCACTTTATTTAATTCCAGTTCCCTGCATCTTGTATATACATTTTTCTAATATGGGGAGGGGAAGGGAAATAGCAAAATGTTGAAATAAGGATACAGGTTGACCCATTGTAACAATGAGATGTACAAGACACTATGTTGAAAACAAACTATGACTCTGGAGTGAAGGGGAGAAGTTGGGCGGGGAAGGGAGGGAAGGGATGGTAGGAGAAAATCAAAGGAGAGGGTAACAATACTCAGTAGGAAATGTACTCATTACCTTACTCATGTAATTGTAACCTTTCTGTACAGTATCTTTGCAATAAAATATATGTATTTAAAAATTTCTCCAAAAAAGGGAGATTGTCTTTTCAATTATTTTTATAAGTAGAATTCAGCCCCCGCACCCTGGTCATGGAGATTGAACTCTGGGCCTAGGCATTGTCCTTGAGCTCTTCAGCTCAAGGCCAGCACTCTACCACTTGAGCCACAGCACAGCTTCTGGTTTTCTGGTGGTTAATTGGAGATAAGAGTCTCATGGGCATTCCTGCCCTGAAATCCTCAGATTTCAGCCTGCTGAGTAGTTAGGATTACAGGTGTGAGTCACCTGCGTCCAATATGTAGTTGACCTTATAATAGACATCAATATCATCATTCCCAAAGAAAGAACTCAAAAATATATCCAGAGGTGGATAGTTTGCAATTTTCTTAGCTGAATTTTCTGTATCATAAAAATGTTCTTTCACATGGAAGAAAAGAATCCATGTTACCTAAAAGGAAAATAAATAAATTTCACTGAAGGAATATATGAGCTACTGAACATTTTTCTTATGCTTTACATAGAACCAAGTCTCTGATTTTACTCTTACTTCTTTCTTGGTATTATTAAAACCTTTTCAGTATTGACTGACACACACACTCTTGTTTCCCTGAAACAAAATTGTTGGAAAAAATTGACAGTTTAGTCATTAACCACAGAGATTGCTCCCCCTGACTTCTCTTTAAGTTCAGAATAAGTGGAAAAGAGTAACTGAACACCTTAGGTCTTGTTCAGTAGTGGTTTCTGTGATGTATACGAGAAATATCTTATCTCTGTACAAATTGCTTCTTTAGCTTTATCTATATGTATTAACCATCAATCTCTCTCTAATTAATTTGACACAGAAATTTCCTTCTGAAGTATATTTCCTAGGGAACACAGCCAGCAATGTCTGGGAATCCTTGGACCAGTTTTTGTCCTGTTTCCAAGACAATGAGTTCATGTATCATAATCTTATTTTTTACTTTATCCATCTGGATAATGGTGGATTGGCAATGGATATAATAGTCCCAGAAATGGGATAGGGAGCACAATCTGGATTACCACCAACCTCAATATCTTTGTACCATTTATATAGATAGATAGATAGATATGATATGGATATATGTCATACCTATATCAAATATATATCATATATACTGAAGTGTAGAAGTAAGAAGAAAGAAATGTAGAAGAGGTTGATATTTATTTAATAAATAGTGAACAATTCAATGAAAATAACACTAAAATTAAACTTCAGAGGCTGAAGAATAATTCAGACCCTGTGAGGTAGAAAAATGAGAATATGTGTATTGTGCAAATATAGAATAGAAAAACTTTCATGCTAATACTATAGCTTAGAAGAAGTGAAATAGTTTGTTTTGTTGATATTGCTAAAAGTTTAGGTGAGCCAGGCCCTGATGACTCACACCGGTAATCCTAGCTACTCAGGAGGGTGAGATTTGAGGATTGTGATTTGAAAACAGTCCTGGCAGAAAAGTCCCTGTGAGACTCCTATCTCCAATGAACCACTCAAAAACCATAAGTGACTCTGTGGCTCCAAGTGGAAGAGCACTAGCCTTGAGCCAAAGTGCTCAGGGACAGCGCCCATTCCTTGAGTTCAAGCCCTATGACTGCCAAAAGAGTTAATGACAGTCACTCAATGATTATTCAGGTTGTAGCCAGGTTAAAGGCCTAAAGAAAAGTTTTAAGAAACTATACCTCATCCAGTAGAGGATTAAAAGTTAACAGCTGAAGAGAGTCATAATCAGAATCATATTCTGAGATGATTAGCAAAGGTTGGCATTATACAGGAACTCAGAGGATGGTGGTAAGGAAGCACTGGCACATTTTGCATGCAAACACACACACATGCGTGTACACACACAAATTTGTACTTGAATAGTTGAATATACATAAATCATCTATACATACAAGTATACGTATATATGTATTGATTCCACATTTAGTTTCATAAATCCACATTGTACAGATATTGTACAGACTTTTTATTCTGAGAAAAATAAACAATTTTATACAGTTTTCAGAAGTAACACAGATAAATGCATGTACACCTCACAGCTTTCTCCTATGCTAACATCTTGAATTGACATTTAATACAAATATTGAACACTGTCTTAACCAAAAGAATCATTCTAATCATGAAATTAAGACTCATATAAGCCATTAATCTTAGCCTGATTTCCTACATGATTTCTTACAGGGAAAGAGTGTAGGGGTATAAATGTATATGGGTAACTGATTCAATTTTTATTTCATTACATGTTTAGATTAATGCCAAGGTATAGAAGTTTCTTTAAAAATTGTGGTTTATGATCTCCTTCTATAACTATAGTTATTTCCCTCCCATAATGCTAACACCCCCCAGAAAATCCATCAATTATATAGTTAGTCACTGAAGAATAAATTGAATTATTTGGTTCACAACATGAGGTGGTTTTCTTTTTAAATCAATCATCATAATTTCCTTGAATACCTCTGAGTATATTCATGCATAGCAAATTTGTTCATTTTAGATGATAGATAGTATTTGCTGGTTTGGATGTATCTGATTTGTTTAACTATTCAGTCCATATAACCCTCCCTTTATCAAAAGTAAATTATTTTGCTTATTGTATTCATGTAATAGGCCATCTTGTTAAATTCTATGATTCATTCCAATTTGTTCTTTTTCAAAACATCACTATTCTAGCTTCTGTGATTTCCTACATGAATGTGAAATTAAGCTATTGAATTACAACACAAAACTATGTTAAGCTCTAAGAAGGGCATTGTACCACTAGATCTATATTAGATCAACTGGTACACCTACTAAAGTTAGCAGTGAGTGGGTAGAATGGTCTTGAGAAGGTATGGAGAGATCAGTTAGAGACCACTACAATATATTGCAGGTTCTTGTCACCTTCAGAGAAAAAAAATCAGACATGAAACTAATTAGGGAATAGAAAGAGCTTCTATTGTAGAGCAAAATTCCCATTTCATATTCCGTGGAGGAATGCTGAGATTTCTTTTTTTAATCTTTTTATTGTAAAAATGTTGTACAGAGGGGTTACAGTTACATGAGCAAGGTAATGAGTACATTTCCTATCAAGCATTGTTGCCTCCTCCTTTGTTTTTTCTCCTACCATCTCTTACCTCCCACCTCCACAACTACACTCCCCTCCCCTAAATTGTAAAGTTCATTTTTCAGCATACTGTCTTGTACATCTCATTGTTACAATGTGCCAACCTGTATCCCTATTTAAACATTTTTTTCCTTTCCCCTCCCCAAATTAGATAAGATTATATGCAAGATGCAGAGCACCGACATCAAATACAGTGAAAATTGGTTAAACCATAGGGGAGGAACATAGAAAACAACAAAAAAAAATCACATAGTACATTATAAATACTTTAGAAACAATAGCAAGAAAGAAAAAAGATATTTGTTCCTTATTTTGGGGTTCATTTCACTTAACATCATCTTATATGGTCATATGTACATAGCTTTTGCCCTTTTCTGCTTTTCCCAGACATATACTAGTTTCTGCAAATAAGGTAAACATGGGACCTATGTTTTTTTGGGCCTGGCTTACTTCACTTAATATACTTTTTTTTCCAAGTCTTTCCATTTCCTAACAAATGGAGTGATGTCATTCTTTCTGATGGAGGCATAGAATTCATATATATATATATATATATATATA